>NW_023597034.1:41721374-41729532 GCF_011947565.3 Pollicipes pollicipes | reverse complement strand
CTCTCCTCTCTCTGTCTCTCTCTCTCTCTCCTCCCTCTCTCTCTCTCTCTCTCTCTCTCTCTCCTCCTCTCTCCTCTCTCTCTCTCTCTCCTCTCTCTCTCTCTCTCTCTCTCCTCTCTCTCTCTCTCTCTCCTCTCTCCTCTCTCTCTCTCCCTCTCTCATCTCTCTCTCCTCTCTCTCTCTCTCTCTCTCCGCTCTCTCTCTCTCTCTCTCTCTCTCTCTCTCGCTCTCCTCTCTCTCTCTCTCTCCCTCTCTCTCTCTCTTCTCTCTCTCTCTCTCTCGCTCTCTCTCTCTCTCTCTCTCTCTTCTATCTCTATCTCTCTCTCTCGCTCTCTCTCTCTCTCTCTCTCTCTCTCTCTCTCGCTCTCTCGCTCTCTCTCTCTCTCTTCTATAACTAAATCGCTGTAAGTCCATAGCTACGCTGTAAGTCGTCCGTACAGTTAACAAAACATACGTTTTCTTTCATTTCCCACGTAAAAATGATCAACAGACGCTTAACATAAGCATGCACAGTCTTCTCCGATCAAAAACTATACTCAGGGTTTGAAATAAACGCAATAAGTCCTCTAACATTGTGTTTATGTAGCACCATGAGTGGCGTTTCCATTCGTCCGCTCCAGTTTCTCTGATTGATGTACCTACTATATTGAGCGCGAGAGCCAAGCGAGGTTTACACGGGCGTGGCACGCGCGCTCGGGGATGGTCGGCGGCTGCGAGAGGGACTATATGCAGCAGCGAAGGACAATCTGCGGAAGCGAAGGACTACCTGCAGCAGCGAGGGACTATCAGCAGCAGCGAGGAACTACCTGCAGCAGCGAAGGACGATCTGCGGCAGCGAGGAAACTACCTGCAGCAGCGAAGGACGATCTGCGGCAGCGAGGAACTACCTGCAGCAGCGAGGGACTATCTGCAGCAGGGCATCTGTCTGCAGTGAGGACTGTCTGCGGCGAGGGACGATCTGCAGCGGCGAGGTACGTCTGTCGGGCGAGGGACGGTCTGCTGCAGCAAGGGACGATCCGTAGCGGAGAGAGGGACGATCCACAAGCGGCTGAGGGACGATCCTGCAGCGGCGAGGGACGGTCTGTAGCACCAAGAGATGGTCTGCTGCGGCGAGGGAACGATCCGTAGCGGCGAGGTACGGTCTGCTGCAGCGAGGGGACGATCCGTAGCGGGTGAGGGACGATCCGCAGCGGCGAGGGACGATCCGCAGCGGCGAGGGACGATCTGCAGCGGCGAAGGACGATGCGCAAGCGGCGGCCGCCGACCAGCGGCACGTGAGCGACGTTTATTTTGGCCCAATTAGAATAGAGCGAGGGACACGAAAAACATGACTGCACACAAAACAGGCTGAAGGTTCCAACAGAGACGAAATCAAAGCCCTCGGGCGTCACTTAAATTAGCGTGTTTTGCTGGTAAATTGAATGGACGTTAGCACCGCGTCTGGATAGAACGCCTCAGGCCTGACGTGGCTGTGTGGTCTGAAAGACCGCCAGTCAGAGGTGTTGTCGCGTGAAGTCTGGACCGTCCGAGTGGGAGAAATGGGGAGAGATTTAAAAGAGAGCTAAAAGAGCTAAGTGTGCGTCAGTTTGAAACGGGGAAACACAGGTAAGATGTTGCCCACATACAACCCACAAAAACTCTTTTGCGAGAGAGTTCGAGCCGTTTCTACGTGGCTTAGCCCAGGGCTCCAATCTTTGCCTTGTCTGACAAATATTGTAATATTGTATATATATATATATATAGATATATATAATATATATATATATATGAATATATATATATATGTGTGGTGGGTGTGTGTGTGTATGTGTGTGTGTGTGTGTTTCATTTAAAATAATACAATATTATAAATATTGTCTTACATGGGTCTTCCTATCCGCTCTTTAATTCATATTATACACATATGCCTGATATGTAATAAATATATATATATATATATATATTATATATATATATATATATATATTATATATATAAGCATTGGCCTTCATAAGCGTGGATCACAGGAAAACTCAGCCACAATCTCGACCCCGAAAGATCGTTCAGACCCAACAAAAATGCCCGCATGTCAAAACCCAACGGACCAAACCCGAATTTCATCGGCTCTGCCTTCGCACGAAATGACGAACTATTGGGCCCCGGGCGGGGCCGGGTCGGGTGGTGACAGCTCACGCGAGCCGCGGCCGGCTGGAGCACCTCCCAGGCGCAGGGACGGACGTGCAGCGCCGACAGCCCCGACGACTCGCTCGCAGGTGCCGCACGTGTCTCGATCGCGCCATGTCAGTGTGTTTGGGTCGTGCTCGGTGCTGTTGTAAATTCACATGGTTTGGCTCCAAGCATGCGATGTATTGTCATGTTTTTACAGTGATGTTGATGGCGCTTTGATCTCAAATATGTCGAGCGTTCTTGGTGTTATAGAGCACATGATTTGCTATCGCAGTTGGGGTGATAAAATTGGACATCTCAAAGAAAAAATCCGCGATTTGTTGTCAAAAGTAAATGGTGACCCTTCAGTTTGAGCAGAAAAACTTGCATGTTCTCAGTGTCCTCCTGTCATGACGGATCGCCCAAGCCAAGAGATCATTGGAAAATGTGAAAAACACCAATAGTCCAAATTTGAAATGATTCATTCGCTTAATTCCGTCCTGCAATGTACTGTTTTCCACCACATATGCCGGTTTTGTACCAGATCCGGGTCACCGAGGACAGTTGTGCGGTGCGTCTTGTCAAAAGCTCGGGACTGTAGCTTGACCATCGTAGATCTTATCAAGCTTAAAGCTAGACTCAGCCGGTCAAATAACCCAGTGAGCGCACTTTCATTTAAAGTCTGAACGCAAGAGTGCTGGGCACCCTACGCGTTTATAGCGCTCTTATCGATTGGAAGCTGCATTTTCTCTGCGCTGGTACGATGTCACCTGGTCAATGTTTTGGCGCCTCTCGTTCCACCACGCCCACGTGGGGGACATTCCCTTAAGGCCAGTCACGCGCGCCACAACGTGACGCGGGTTCAAAACACCGCAGCAGCACCACTGGCCCATTGAGATGATCGGCTGTATTTTTTCATACCGCAGGATGGAGCCATACATTTCACCCAAACCCTAGCAGAACGTGCTGGTTTATCGGATTGCGCCAGCTCGGTCTGGCAAGAGACATGGCAAAGGCATGAAATCAAATGCGATGGCGCATTGTTTTGGGCTTTGAAAGCCGTGCACACTATGCTTACGTCTGCACACAATCGCTAAAGTTGCTCCCCAGATCCGCGTTTTTCCGTATTAGTCCTAATAATCATTTAGCCGATCAGGAAAACAGTCATTGGGATGGAACCACGACGCGCTATAGTACGATTGACAGCAGAGCACTAGGGACAACAGAGAAAGCCACAACGTGTATTTCCCTGTCAAGCGAAGCAATTAAAACACACAGTTTTAATATACGCAGTACACATTCGCCGTGCACGGGGTTTAAATAAAAATATTCCGATTTCACTTGCACGTAGCTTGGAAATGCCAAGGCACATTGTTGAACGCATTGATGAAAAAGATCTTTATATATATATACATATATATATATATATATATATATATATATATATAAACAAAGGGAAAGAAAATAGCAGCTTTCTGTTGGTCCAAAAGTTCATTTCGGTCCGCATCGATTCATACCGAAGCGGGTAAGATGTGATAAGGTCGGGCCAGGTCAGGTGAGGTTGGTCAGGTCAGGTTAGGCAAGATCAGGGCGGGCCAGGCCATGCAAGATCACGTGGGAAAGTACCTGGTCGGGTCGCTGGACGGATCGGGCCGGGTTGGGACGGACCATATTCGAAGGATTTTGCTGGTCTGGCATGGATCATTTCGGTCTGGCTCGGTTAGTTTCAAATTATTAGTAGAATTATAATAATGTGGATATATATATTATATAATATATATATAATAATATATATATAATTATCCTATAAATATTCACTGGACGGAATCTGTTTAAATCAGGTCAGGTTCAAAGTAGCGAGTCGGGTTGCTACGGGTGGTATCGAGCGCCATGTTTTTCCGATATTGATTGATACAAGTGGCTTGGTCTGCAACATTGCCAGCAACCTAGATCGTCAGGTTTCTCAGATCTGTACCTCTGCATTTTTTTGTGAATTCAAATGGAAAATTTTGCGTTTTTCATGTGCAGCTGTCACTTATCGCAACTCTATTTCAATTCCGGTCAGAGTACACTGGAGAGGAGAGGATTCGAAAAACGCGACTTGGCACCGTGAGCGGTGATCGATCGGAAACCCAACGTCGCTTGTTGTACCGGGACGTCCCGCGTTAGAGCCGTCTTGGCAACAGTGTGGCCAGTTATAGTTGACAACACTTCGTTAGGCGAGCAACAGAGTTCTCTACTTGGCTTACCGGGGATTAAATTACACAGAATTAGGCACACTCTCGCAAAGTAGTCAAGTTTTGCATTCACATCTCCATGGACCTTACAACCCGTCTCCACCACGGCTCTCTGCGTTTGGCCAATTCCTCTGAGTAACATTTCAATATATTCCTACGCCATCGCTAAGTTCGCGTCTTTCCAAAACGCAACGCCAGTCAGATGCACTAAATGCAATTTGAAAAGCCGCAGCCCTCAAGGAAATTGGAGAAGACCCGTGCCTCGCCCATAATGTCTCCCCTTTGTTAACAACGAAGACGGGAAACATAGTGAAAGGAACGTTAAGGCGTATGACTGTATAGCCTTCCAGCATGCTGAACAAAAAGCCACACCAAAATGATAATCACCGCTCCAATTTAAAACACAGGGCAATGTTGAAAGCCGCGAGGTGCCACGGCCTGAGCGGGGACGTCTTGAGCGCGTGTTGCGGTTTTGC
Organism: Pollicipes pollicipes; assembly: GCF_011947565.3. Classification (NCBI taxonomy): domain Eukaryota; kingdom Metazoa; phylum Arthropoda; class Thecostraca; order Pollicipedomorpha; family Pollicipedidae; genus Pollicipes; species Pollicipes pollicipes. The sequence goes on along the minus strand of NW_023597034.1, from coordinate 41,724,674 downwards.
CGGACTTGGGCCAAGTCCACAATTGCTGTCACCGGACCGAGGCATGTTGTGGTTTTTTTTTTTTGTCAGCGGCCGCGGGAACCCTCAGACCGTTCAGGACTGTGGCTGCAGACAATTCTGTCGACGGTTAGACTTCTTCGAGCTATTTAGGCCGCTCTCCTTAATGATCCAGCCACTTAAACGTCGTCGCCCAGAACCTGGGATTTTCAAGGTCTGGCCAGTTGACGCACCATTTGACAGGCATCCCAAGAGATTTGTGAGGACAATTATTCGCCAGCCACGTTGCTGTCCTGCGTTACCGCTCTGGAAGTTTATCGCAGGACATATGGTAGAAACCGAAGCGCCACTTGTCGGTCGTTCAGAAGGCGTGTATTCGTGTAAATGAGGCAATCTGTCTGTAAAGGTTCTCATCGGCCCTCCCGTTGAACCACTTTTCCCAGCACGCCCCTCCCTGACGTGGGCGGGGGGTGACGCAATCCTCCGTCTCCTCTGGAGGCATACTCCCGATCGTTTGGCGGATCGTGTTGCGAATTAGACTCGTTTGGTTTCGAGTCAGTGTACACCTCATCGAAAAATCTCCACTTTTTCTGGCATGTCTAAAAAGTTACCTCAATTGAAATTACCTCAAAGTAGTTTTTAAATACGTTATGACATCAACCAAATTAAGTGAAACGTATCATTGATGACATAAGTAATGGGCATCAAAGAACACGATGAATTTGGTAAGGTCCGCAACATCGTCATCAGTATCGTCTGCAGCTATTTACGGTAGATTTCATATGTTTCTCCGCCTACAGACATTTCAGTGCAAGGACATCCAAGGTCAGTATCACGAGAGATCTATGAATGGCCTCGTGAGGGCATCACATCACCCTTGGGAATAAATGGCGGCGCACCTGGGGTTGGGTCGGCTTCACTCCGCGCACATAATCAAGCCACGTGTAGACGGCAAACCGCGGTATGGCCTCGCTTGATCTGAGCTGTTCAGTGACAGGTCAGTTCGCTGACCCTTGACATTGACAGATCAACTTAAAGAGTATAGCCAAGCGACGTACGTATAAGTTTTATATCATGTCCAGCTTCCGCCGCGTCCTCGGATTAGTATTCCAGGGCGGTGGGCGTGGGGTCGGCAATGGGCCGCATCCATCTCTCCCTGCGCGGAGGCCGTGGCGAAATACCGGGAGCTAGCCGGGTCAAAAAGCGATGCTCGGTCTAACTTGGTTGAACGTCCGGGAACAAGCCTTTCGGCAGCTGAAACCGAGCCATTCAGAGGGAAAGCACAAAACATATCATGGAACACGAGGCAATTCCGCGTGCGCTTTGTCCAAATAAGAAGCATTACAGATTTCATTGTTCGTGGATATTGCTCGCAAGGGTTTCATTTGTAGGTACACAGAGCCCCCCTCCCCCCCCCCCTAGAAAACCCAAGAAACACAGTGAGAAAAGGTAATCTGGAAACCAAGCATTTCGTTTACAAATGGTACTTTACAATTTTCTGCATAACCTTCTTCTCTTAGTCCTCAAATATATCAAGTATGCTCGTCACGATATCGAAATGGAATGACCTAACGCTACCCCTTGCAAGTAAATGTCATTCTCTGAATTCAGCTAGCCTGATTTTGCAGACACGAGGAAGGCTCCACAGATACTGCTTTAATTGATCTTGTTTCGCCCAACTGGTGTGTCAGCCGTAAACAGATTAATAAAACGATCCGAAACACATTTGTTCGTAGACGTCGTCGAGGACCTCTGACCTCTTGACGTGTATCGCAACGAATGATGTCTCACTACGGAGGGCTCATTCAGACAATTGCCATGACAGCCCAGTGCGTCCAGGCGCGTGCACGTTCTTCTGGGGAACTGGACGCGCCTCGCGGGCTAGCTGACAGGCATCTTACCTCCTCCCAGGCCGAGATAGTCCTCATATCGACCGCAGTGTCCTGCTGATAAGCCCTCTGGTTACTCTCTAGCTATGGTGCTGAAGTTGTTCGAAGTTTGAGACAAAGCAACTGATACGATGAAGATACCCTTGTCGGTTCGCAAGAACCCGCCGCCGACAGGACCGGTAGTCTCTTTCTCACTCGCAGCCATTTCTTAGAGCCGACTCCGTCACCGAAATCCTCCAGGCGAACTTGTGCTTGTCTCCGGGTGAAGTCAGTGTCGGCTTCAGAATCAAGCGAATCTTTTTTGGTTGGAATGGAATCGATTGCGTTGACATCTTATCGTGAGTCAGGGTTGAGTCTACGAAGTTGAGTCTATGAAGCCATCGGTGCGTTGACTGGAGCATATCAACAGGATTTTTCATAGCCTGACAGCTCCTATCTGGACCAAGTAGATCACTGTCATATAAGTGCGGTGATACCAGCACAAATATCCTATTCGAAATTTTATGAAGCCCATAGAGCAATTGATCTCCTCAACCGCAGTGACCGGCATCGGCCTTATCAGAATCGATTCCAGAATTGGGCCCGTCTCTGAGTCAGAATCGGAGTCGCCCCGATGTTGCGCTGTGCTGCACGGAGTCAGAGACAGAATCAATCATGTGCGATTTGTGTTCGAGTCGGAATTATTTCCGCTGGAACGGAATCAAGCTCACGTCTGCCTACAGATGAGAAATTATCTTGTAAACAACACCCCATTTCAGCACGATGTACGCAATTTCAGCTTGCACGTTCGAGAGCAAAAGGTCAAGGGCTTCGGATCGCTAGGTCTGATGATGAAAAAAACAAAGCGGAAATGAACGATAAAAGGTGAAATTTTCCAGTTCAGGTTACACGACTAGCGCCGCCGGGTGGACAGGGCTGGGTGGACTCTCACCATGTCGTCAGATCATTTCCTCATCCTGAAATTGTACGGCCCTCTCGTAAGGCATGATTGGTATGTACATGGTCAGCTGTAACGTCGTAGCCAGCGGGTCTGGCCATGACCAACAAGGTCAAGTCGTAATGATCGTGAGAATTACCCAGACATGAACGGTTCGGGTACGGTGGGATCAGGTAAGGCCGGACCGGGTATGGTATGATATGGCCGGGTCAGATATCAGGCGGCATGGATGGGCGGGCCCGGAATGATCGTGCCGCGGGGGCCCTCATCATAAGTGTAAAGTGGCCCCATGAATGTAAGCATCTCAAGTAGCTGAGACTCATGACACACAAGAAGTCCATGGCATGGCCAATGGGAAACCCATGCCACAGACGAGAACACCCTGTCAAGGCCGATAACAAGCCCATGTCAAGGGCGAGAGGAGGCCTATGTCAAGGCCGAGGGGATACCCCAACCCGGTGTGGTTCACAGCATGGT
>NW_023597034.1:41542297-41717297 GCF_011947565.3 Pollicipes pollicipes | reverse complement strand
AAAATTAATTTGGGCCATCCGAGCCCTTGAAATTATGAATAGTAAAAGTGATAAATAACAAAGTAGCCACTCATCAGTTCCCGCAACTGAATAGGAAACTACACCCCTGTAGGGCTAGTTATGTTGCGTAAGTCCTGCTCGGGTTGTCGGTACAGGTGACCTGGCCCAAATCTGCCACTTCGTTGGCCGGGCAGTCAAAAGCTTCGTTCCCATGATTGTAACTGGGATCACCCAGTCCCCAGTGCAGAGTCAGACTATGAATTTATCATACAATGCGTGCACCAACCTCTGTATTTTAGCAGACTGGATAAGGATCTGGCCGGAATGCGCGCCTGCCGGCAGCCGCTGACCTGATTTTAGATCCGCGATGAGATGGGTCTCGTGGACACGCCGAGGTCCGAGGCCGGCAGACTGTGCACAACCTCCAGCGCTCCCAAACAACGACCGGCTCGACACGCGACCCGCTAAGGTTTTCGGAGAATACCTCGCTGGCATATCGTTAATTCGCGCCCGAACTTTCAGTACCATCTGTGCATTCATCGCGGGTGTTTTGACGTGCATAGGGATTTTACTTTCTGAGTAGCTTCTGTCGTTTGGGAGCACTGCACGACGATCCATGGCTGGCGCGGACGCCGGGCGGAAACCAACGATCCCGCGGAAAGAGCGCGGCGATCCGACACCGTTACAGGTTGAGGGCTAAACGCTCGGCAGTCCGGCGCCGGCGCTTCCCAGCCCTGCCTCTGACACGCGGCCCCTGCTGTGCCTGACACGCGTCCGCTTCAGTGCCGAACGTGCGTCCACTCCTAGGGCGCCGGGCACGCACCCGTTCCAGTGCTGGACACACTGCCTCTCCTATGCCGGACATGCCGCCTCTGCTGTGCCGGACACGCGGCAGCTCCAGTGCCGAAGGCGCGCCCACCCCAGTGCTGAGCGGCCGCTCCTGTGTCAGACACGTGAGCTCTCCTTTGCCGCATACGTGACTTCTCCTGTGTCGGGGCACGGCCGCCGCCATGCTGGTCTGCTGCTCCTGTGCCGGACACACGGCCGCCCTAGTGCACAACGGCTGCTCCTGTGCCAGACATGCAGCCTCTCCTGTGCCGGACACAGGGCCGTTCCAGTGCCGGACACAGGGGCGTTCCAGTGCCGGATACGCGGCCTGTCCTGTGTCCGACGGCCGCCCCTGTCTCCAACAGGCGGCCCCTTCTGTCACGGAAATCCGGCCGCTCCTGTGTCGGATATTCGACAGTCCCAGTGATCGAAATAGCGACGCTCCAGTGAGCGACTCGCCGCCGCTGCAGTGATGCACTGGCGCCGCACGCTCCGGTCAGATGCAGAGCATTATAATGGTGTGGTGCGGGCTAATGCAAGAAGTGTTTCATGCCCTGTTTTTTTTTTAAAAGTTCGTGATCTGTGATCATTCGGTCCTAGGTCCACAGCTGGAACATGTGATCTGTTGTACGTGAATATGCCCACAACAGCAAAGCAGACAAAAGCTATGCTATTTCTATGTATGTTATATATTATATGCTATGTGTATATGCACGTGCATGTTGTCACGATCTTGTTCCACGAGTAGCGTTGAAACCAAGATTGTTACAAAACACTAAACAAGACCGTCATATGACGAAATAATCTCGGCGCCCAAAATCCGAAGCAATTAACCAATCTCGCTGAGCCAGACTGTTACGTGAACATTAGCACATTATCCATGCAACCCATGCCATGAAATAGGTTATTCGGTATTTTATTTCTGTTTGGTGGTTCTCGGTTGGGAAACAAATATTTCCAAAACGCGGATTGGGAAGTCTCAAATTTGTACTTTAGGAACTATGGAAAACTTTGAAGCTCCATTTAAGACACCATAGTTTAGACACAGGTCATAACTGTGTTTATAACAGCACAGCAATGCTCAAATTACGATGACGTAGTTTGCAGCATCAAAAAGAGTGTATATCCTGGCAGCAAAGCGGTTTAGAGTGATTTTTATTTATCGGCTAAGCCCTGTAAAAGCGACATACTTCTCAGTCTTAAGCCAGCTGTTGCGGCCACTTGTGCGCTAAAACCTGTGTCCCAACCAGGACTTTTGGCATGGCAAGTGAATGGTACTTAAGGGCCAAAAAAGCCTCTCGGAACGAAAATGATTGATATTTATGACGCTCCGCATTTCACTCATCTTTGTTTTGTGTGTGTTATCGCATTTAGAGCCATATTGCAATGGTTTCTGATAGATTTGGCTCCAGGTGACGGTTTAGACTGCTCCAACTTTGTCAGTGACAAAGCAGCCACCTTTTTTCACATCTGCTGTAACGTCTCAAGCGCAGAGCAAGAACCATGTGGAGGGATTAATATGAATTAAGAAGCTGCTAACATGTATCCTCCGCAATGCTGCTAGCTGTGGGGACGTTAACGTGCACATAACATACCCATGTGTGGGGAGCGCACGATGAGGCAAGCGTGCGCATGCATGCCATGCACTTTTCCAGCCAGGCATTTTAGTCCTCTGAAAACGCTGGTTTCAGGTTACCCATTAGGAGCTTCACGAGGCTTATACAGATTGCACATCTCGGCCGTAACCAATCCGCGTCCACCGAGAAGCGATCCGAGGTCAGAGATGCTTATCTGAGCGGTGCTGCCGTGCGTGAGGTCTCCGGCCCTGACACCCCAATGACGTCATCGGTAGCTGACTGCGACAAATCGGGGTGTCAGTTTACTTAACGGACGTGCATCGCACCAGAGAGTAGGCCTGCTGTGGCAAAGAATGTACCGTGTGATGTGGAAAAGCTGGGCAAATCGTTGCAGTGGAAGAACCATGACAAAATAAGTTCTCTCTGACGCCTGCGCCTGGCAGCGTCAGCCAGTCTTTCTTTCTTCCTCCTGCGGAACCCAATGATTGCGTTCTTCATCACAGCGCCATGGACCCTAGCGTCAACCGTGACTCAAGCGGATGCCGCCCGCACCATCCTGCGCGTGGGGGTTCGCGATGTTACCTGCTCAGCCACTACGCCCACCTCGGTCGATCTTTCGACCGGCCTTTGGTCACGGCACGGGTTCCGGAACGCTACTGATGTGTGGAGATCGCATGACGGTGTCAGGTGTGCAGTGAACTTTTCAAAAGTCACTCTTAATCCCTTTAATGGAATTTAATTTACCGCTGTCCTTGAAGTGACAATTAATCACAGGTGGTTAGCTGGAACGCCGAACACGCGGGGAGCCAGATCGCGACTGAGGGAACGGGCGACGTTCCATCACTCCCACGTGCACGTCCGTTTTCATTTGTTCGTTGCCGCGTTCAGAAGGTATGTCAGTACTTGAATCAAATCAACAAAGCCGGATGCACCGATTTGCACACGTGCAGGGCACCCATCGCGTGCACTCCCACGCTGCATGCGTGCGCACGTTCGCCGTGCGTGCATGAGAGCGTGTCGGCACCTGTTCCGCTCCATCGCGTGCGCGACGCCCACGCCACTGACTGTCTGCAGATGGGCGCGTCTGAGGTCTGACGGCCAGGTCCGCGCCACGCCCTCCTCCAGACCTGGCTGATAGTGGACTTACAGCGATAGAGCAGCATCGCCCCCCGCTGATGACCGGTGGTGACCGCTGGGCGGCGCACAGCCGGTGGCGGTGGCGGAGCAGGACCCGTGACCTGATGACCGGCGGTGACCGCTGGGCGCGGTGGCGGCGGCGGATCAGGACACGTGGTCTGATGTCATCTGCCGAGGAGAGAGTGTGTGTGTGGGGGGGGGGGGGGGGGGGGGTGAGGAGCAAGCTGACGCTTGTCGTCGCCGGTCGGCCCAACCCTCGAGGCGGAAGCGGCCCAGGGGTTAAGAGGCGCTGAAGAGGGCCACTTCTTGGGAAGTTCGGCTAGGGTGAGCAGACGCAACGGGGATGGTATCTTAACAAGTGGGAGTGAGCCCAGCAGGTACAACAGGGGATAACGTCTGGACAGGTGGGAGTGAGCCCAGCAGGTAAAACATGATATAACGTCTAGACGGGTGGGAGTGGGACCAGCAGGTGCAAAAGTGGATAGCGTGTGGACAGATGGGAGTGGGACCAGCAAGCACATTAGATGATGGCGTCTTGATAGAGAGAGGGAGACCAGCAGATGCAACAGGGAGGGCGCATTTAGGCGCGTGGCCGGGATCATGAGGTGCGACGGCTCATGGAGGAAAGATGATGGGATCAGTAGGTGCAACTGAGAACAATGTCCTGAAAGTTCGTCCCTAAGCTTCGGTGACCCGCGGAAGCCAACAGAAGTTCTCGGGGAAACGTTTGGAACGGCAAGGGTGGAAAACTTCGTGGCGTGAACGCCCTTTGCACACGTGTTTAGAACCAGCCGACTTGTTAGTTTATTGTTTGGTTTCGACTCTCCCGAACGACACTCATGCACCAAATATAATTTAAAGTCCAAAGCGGTATCAGCAGTATATGATCACACAGAAAATCCCGCACTTAGGAAATGATAGCCGAATATAGGTGTCACTGTTAAAACCTTCTCATAATTAACGCTACAATAGCGTTCAAGGTCTCAGGCAAAATCACCACCCTCACACACATCGATTCAAGCCGCATGGTTGTCATGGTGATCTGTTGGTCTTCAACACGTTTCTCTGCAGTTCTCGAATCTTGGTCTATTCAGTTAGTTAGCCGTTCGTTCCTCGTTCTGCCTACCGGACCCTGTGGACAAAACATGACACACATTTTTCTGTGCCATGGCTCGAAAATAACACACATCATTTTCCAATTAGTCATGATGATTGACAGCAAAAGAAATACCGGCGATCCAACATGTACAAGTAACTGCCCATCAGCGTTCAAGGAAGGGAAGATTGATTTTGATAAACCACTACAGTGTGCTGGTGTGCTGCCCCGGGCTGGCTTGTTACCCCGCTATTGCCTGCTCCGAGGAGCAACCAAGGCCACTCGATCGCGCTTTCAGGGTCACAGTCGTATGATGGACTGTCCTGGTAAAAGGCTGTGTTTAACGTGGCGAAGGAGTCTATCCTTGTCCGGTCGTCGCTTAGTTGGCTCCATTCGAGTGAACAGCATTACAGCTGTGTTGCTGCGCTATAGCAACAAACAACATGTAACCAGACGCAGAGCGAATAATTATCCGCGTAGCGACAGGGAGACAAAACTTCACGAGGCTTGCGGCCGAAACTCTGCTGCTTTCTCTGCTCTTGTAAGAGTTACCTATCATTCCATGAGACATGCAGGCCATCAGACATGAATAAAATCTTCAATCTAAAATAAAATCACGCTGCCATCCAGTGAGCTTTTGTGGAACTGAATAGGAAATGTTGACAAAAAACAGCACATCGAATCTCCCTCTCAATTTCACTTCTCTCTCTTAGTCTATCCCTCGACCTTTCTCTTTCTGTCTCTGTCTGTCTATCTGTCTGTCTCTCTCTCTTCTCTCTCTCTCTCTCTCTCTCTCTCTCTCTCTCTCTCTCTCTCTCTCTCTCTCTCTCTCTCTCTCTCTCTCTCTCTCTCTCTCTCTCTCTCTCTCTCTCTCTCTCTCTCTCTCTCTCTCTCTCTCTCTCTCTCTCTCTCTCTCTCTCTCTCTCTCTCTCTCTCTCTCTCTCTCTCTCTCTCTCTCCATAACCTTCTACCCATCCTACCATGACCGTTCGTCCGTTCGACCTGACCTGACCCTTGGCCACTCAAAGCAACGCGCTTAGACCGCAGAGCCAAAAAATTCGCTGCATGCCATTTTGAATCCAGCAGGCACCTTGTGTGGCGTGGGGTGAGCGAGGTCACGGCCATGGCAGAAGCATGGCAGAAGGCCCTGTGAAGGCCATGACAGAAGGCCCTGTGAAGGCCATGGCAGAAGGCTCTGTGAGAGTCGTCCGTTGTTTTCATGTAGGTATTGTCCGAAACGCGGCTGATGGACCTGGACACCTTTGCCAGCGAATTCCAACAGGTTTGACCGATGCGTCAAAAAAAGTTAATGTGCACGGAAAAGCGGAGCTGCAATGATGCAAAATTTTTGCATTAGGTCAGTGATAATGTCGTTTAAAAAACAGCGTGCTATCAGTGTGATCATGGTTGACAATGCATGTAAGTCAAGAATTTGATGAGCTTGTAGTGATTTATGGCCTGGCCAACGCGACCAAAGCATGATGAAAAAGTTACATAAGTTGGTAACCGATTAGTTACAATGAACAGAATCGCACGGCAGCATTGTTCTAACCACACAATATCACCCGGTTTACGCCGCAGCACATTGCTGTCGAGATTGGTCTCGACAAGAGAAACATTGGCCGCTTTCCGGCCGATTACTGGCGCACCTGTGCGTCGAAAAGCTTTGATATTCGTTTGTGACATGCCGATACATTCGGTTACACCATGCCGTTGGTTTTCCGTTTGTCTATTCTGGCTACCGAGACCTGACACAAATCCTTAGACACCTGAAAACGGGTGGATCCATGGGTTGCGCACCGTCTGCCCACATCAACCTTAACCTCTTCCAATGTCATTGTCCTTTTTATCCGACGTAAGAATGTTTCTTATGACTTCAACCCTGGGCCATCTAAATCTGGACTCGGTCATAACCCATGTTTTTCTTGTTATGCTTCAAGCTGAAAACGTTGCATTTCTCATGGTAAGGGGACGGGAAAGGAGGTCATTGCAATGCTGCAATGTTCCAGGAAAAAACCTATCCAATTTAACAGCTTGCGTCTCAGCGCCTAACGATGTACAGATGACGTACATCGTTAAAAGATGCATAGATATACAACACGACTCTTACAGAAGTGCGCTTTGTGTTGCTGAAAACTTAATTGACATGCAGTTAGCGGTTGCAAATGGCAAGGACTCCTAGAAAGCGTGACAGCCTGGCCGGCCAGGCCCCAAAGTTGGCATTTTGCCATAGTTTAAAGAAGACTCGTTTAGCCTGCGGCATCGCCCGTGACGCCAGACAAAAACAATGCCAGGATTATAAATGTCGTAACTGTCGGCTTCCCCCATGGGTGTCGCTCGGCTTTACTTACACTTGGTTTCATCCTAGGAGCATCGCAGCCGAACAGCTCATGACCGTCGTACTTCTGCTGCTCACTTCCCATGACCCCTGCGGGAGAAGTGCTTAACTCACATAACATAATAAGTAGACAGTGTGCCGAGCTAGATGCATTTATAAACATTCGGCAATGCAAAAACCTGGCATCAGCCCCGCACTAGCACCTGAGGCCTTGTCCAAACACACGGGTGCCGAGTATTAACGTAAAATGGGTGATGTTTAAGCAGTGCCAGCACAGGATTCGATTCAGCGTCTGGTACCAATTTTCAATGCCCCTAATGCGAATAAACACCTCCCAGCACAGATCTCTCACGTCTAATGACAGCAAGAGCACTGCTCCAGGACCGGTGATTCTTATTCACTACCGGCTGGCCGTGCTGTGGTATTGTCGTGGTTTTTGGGCCTATCGTCTGCGTCAGTGAAAGCTTGCTCTCGAAGGAGTGGTGCATACATTATGAATAAAAGCACTCACTGATACGATGAGCATTCGCTGAGATATGGGAAACGCCCCATTATTCGACGTGCTCTGGAAAATGATGATAAATGATCATCATTTTCAATCATGATTATCATCATCAAATCATGATGATCAATCCAGCAAATCGGTCATTTTCTCGATATTATTTCTGGCTATAGCCATAACGGGCACAATTCGTTTTTATAATCTATGTAAGGTGAAGCTTATGGATGGGCGTAAAATGAACGATACCATCATACCATTAAAACTTCATTACGGCATGTTATATGGTGCTGCGGTTGCCACATTTTAGCAATCATTTGTCCACCTGAGGCTGTATGACCTGCTTGAAATCGCAAATATTTGATAATAAAAAAAACGAAAGCACCAAGCTCGAGACAGTTTTTGACATTCGAAGAGTTTCTTCTATCAGATCTGATGGTGTTTGATCGCAATCACACAAACTTGTTACGTTATCGCCTATGGTATCACATCAGCACCATCAGGGCCGAGAGCAAGCCGACTGTTGCAAGTATCTGCAAAACAAAGAAAAGAACAAAACGCTGCCATGTATCAGTTCACACGACGGCCGTGCTGCTTGAGTGGTAATGAATAAGAAACACGGTCACGGCTGTGACGAATCACGGGTAATCAGCTCTGCCGTCATGCTCTGTAGCATACCACGGGAAAAGGCTGGGGAAGGGTACAGCAAGGTTTGAAAGGGTTTGTTATGTAATGACAAATTCTGTGAGGTTTGGAATTTGCTACCTTCTGGCTGCCCCCCCCCCCCCCCCCCCCCCCGTTGGATGTTGTTAACCACGCCTCATATTTGGCGACCTCCTTCCTCGGCTGCTTCCTTAGCGTCGGCGTTGCCCTTAGGCTGGTCAGCCTGGCACCTATCCTCAGGCTGCTCCGGTATCCCAAGCTGCTGCCTGTCAGCGACATGCACTTGCTGGGGATCTGGACAACCACATCAGCCGGGGATTTCTGCCACTACTTCGATTCAATGGAAAAGTGAACGAATTATCTCTTAGGGTTTTAGCAAAAAAAGGAAGATAAGATTACATAATGGATTAAACCTTTCCCTGCGATGCTAAGAGTAACGGTGATAGTGGAAAATCCTGGAAACTGCCCCCGTTGCACGTTGTCTCTCGTGGTCCACAAATCATACGAAAAGTCGGAATTTCAAATCCTTTTTAAAACCTTAAATCGAATCCATGACGTTCTCCTTGCACTGCAAGACGTTTTCAGACGTTGCGTGCCCTGCGTGACCTAGAATTAAATCAGATTACCACAAGAAGCCTTCCCAAGTCTCAAAGGAATGCAGGGTTAAACCTGACTTGCGATGATGGGAAATCCCCAGTGCGCCCATGGCTAGAATGCAACATTAAGGTCGCATAATGTAGCGATGCATCAACGTAACAGGCAATAATGGTTTAAAAAGGACGTTTTGAAGAGGCCATTCGTCATTGTGTCGCCGTTAGTTGGCTGTTGAGAGAGTTCATTTGAAGTTGAAAAATTATGTTTTTGACTGTGGAATATCCTTTTATGCTATGAAAGGCCACTCAAATTTCAATAAAAAAATACAACTGAAACTCGAAAATGAATCATCGGCTCAGCACAAATGTACTGGTGCCCTGCTGTAGCTGCTATATACAACGCAGGTAATAACCTCCTGGCATTTCCACACTCTGATTCATTTCTTGAAATAGCAAGTCTGCAATACACCATGAGATATTGCTCAAACGAGGATATGAAGTGCTCATCGGCATACATTGTGAGAAACATTGATGCTACAAGGTAGTGCTGCTGATCACAAACATTGCCCATGGGCATTGCCGTAAAACGTAGAGCATCCTCGTAAGATACACCAATGTTTTCCCGGTAACGTCGGTTAACCAGTACCACTTGGCATGTTACAGGTCGCTTGTTTTCGGCACGAGAACACATAATACAAATCCATAGTTGCCCAAAAGTCCGTTGGTTTTCATGTTAAGTATGCCAAAGCTACCAAGGACATCCAGTGAACGCCTGCGCGTTCAAAAATACCACCATTGTTTCACAAGTCACCTTTATTCTGACTGTACCAACAGTGATCCATTTAGGTCCGCAGTATAAAATAACCCCTAAAACGTACGAGTATCAGAAATTACAGAGTAGTACAATTAATTTCCCTTCTAGTCATTTGCTTTTGGGGAAACGATACGAAGGGAGATCAAAAGTGAGCTTTGAAGCTCACGTTTCTAAAACGATCCACCTGTGCTTTCTCGACATCACCGTCAACTACCAGGCCCCTATTCTGAGCCAACTGAGGACCACGTTTGTACTGCCGTCATGCCATGCTAGGGCACATAGTCTAAGATCACAAGCCAACAAAGTTATGCCGTTAGCACTGAATAATCCGAGATGCGTAAGTGACTTTCATTTCAGTTCAGTTTTGTACAGTGCATGCTTCTTGTGAAACCACGTCACTTGTTAACCCCAACGTTCAGGTGTGTAGACACGAACGTTTCAGTTTTACGCAGCTGCCTTATATATCGGTGACTTCAGACTAGTAATCTACGTAAACTTAAAGGGGTGTTCCGTATTTCTGTGAGATTTTGAACAACTGAAATAGCCATCTTGAAGACCATTCGGCGCAGTTCACATCCCTGTTCTTCTTTAGACCTAAACCCCTCTAGTTTCTGAGCTACACGGCCGCAAATATAGGTAGACTTTTCGAGGAGAGTATTTCAAGGCAACGATGGTATTTATGACGTTATAATAACATCATGCAAATCCTATCAATCCATAGGCAACACGACGATCAAGACCAACAAAAATGTAATGGCCGAGTTATTCATATCTGACATTCGTTAGCATGGTTTCCAGATGTAGCGTCGTCAATTAGCTCTCAATGTTTGTGCGAGGTACGACGGCGTAATCACACGACAATGCATCGAGGAGCGTATTTATTAGACAGGGAAATTGTGCTGTCTAAAGCAGTCTTTTCCACTTAAAAGAATACCACTAGTTATAAGTGTGCGCCTTTCATCTCATCTGATCTTTGTTTCAATATCTACGAATATGAAACGTTCCCTTTCAACTGCCTCCGCGTGGCACGCTTGCGGGAGTGAATCCACAAAACGAAATACTTCGTTCTTCTGTGCGTTGCTAAATTTGCTTGTTCTGAAGCCACTTTCACAACAGCTGCATTCGGTTCACTGTATAACTGAATCGCAAATGCGCATCACAATCTGAGCTAGGTGAAGGTGACTCCGGCTAATCTGTGGCGTGAATGCTCCATTGTGCCCGTAAAACAGTGCAGCCTGCAGAAACAGAGCCAGTCGTGGCCACTGCGGGGGCCCCGCTGTAGTACCGTTTGTGCGCGACACGCCGCGCGCTCTCCGTTCACGCCAAGGAGGGGGGGGGGGGGGGGCGATCCCGGATGTCATCTGGAGCCAAGGTCAAGCGCCCACTAGTCTGAAGGCGTTTGGGATGGAGGCTCTCTGGGAACACCAGCTGAGTCGTGGTGCTTATTGCGGCCGTGAATACCGACACCAGTTTGGCCGGTTTCACCAACAGAAGCTGCAGCCTTCACCTTTTTCAATCTGCGCGGCCTGGAAGCAAAGACCGTAAACTATGCGGTTTCACCGACTCCCACTGCATATTCATGAATAGTTTAAGGTTTGAGATAAGGACAATGCAGTATACTTTCACAGTGCAATGCCTACCTTGCGGAGGTTGCGTTTTCGCTGTATGAAGCTCGCCACAATCGGCGACGAGACAATGGGCGCTCAAGCCGGCTCAGGCCAACATAATGAACATAGAGCGGTGAGTGCTGCGTGCGCAGGCTCTTTAGTCATGGTCCAGTAGCCGTGCGCAGACATCAACTTGTCCCTCGGCCCGCTTCAGCCGACCGTGGTTGGCTTCACCGACATGTCGTATACTGCGCCGACTGTCCTTTAAGAGCTGTGTTGTTTGAACAGAAAAGTCTTTATGAATGTTTACGTTCACAACGCGGGATAAAACCGACCATGCGCCCCCGACTTCCTAATTATCTACAACCACAATTATGCTAATTCATTCAGATTCCACGGCGAGTGCGTTTAAACATGAGGCGATGAGGGTCACGGGTAATTAACGTGACACGCCGCTGTGGAAGCGGCGCATCCCCACACTTCACTCCCGGTTCAAGTTTGCCGGCCGCGCAGCGAGTGTCCTCTTCCTGTTTGTTTTGCAGCGGTACGTGCCACTAATGGCCGCTATAAGCGCCGCCATTAGAACTTTACCTCCACAACAGCCGCGCGGTCGGCGGCGGCGCGACCGGCCTCCGGCCGGGGTCTGCGCCGCCCGACCTTGGAGGGCGACGGTGCCGGGCGCCCGGTTCTCGGGGTTCTCACCCACGACCTGGTCAGTCGGGGGTACCGGCCGACCGCGGGAGTTTGACGGTCGGCGCGTGGAAGTTCGGAGCGGCGGAGATCAGCGGTCGCCGTGCGATCGGCAGACGCGCGACCTTCAAAGGTCGGCTCATCAGAGGCGTCGCCAGGGTTTTCAGAATTAGTTGCAAAAACGTGGACTCAGAGGGACGGCGAGGGCACAGAACATGCAGAGCGGGCAACCGCACCACGCACTCCCAGTTTCACAGGATTTCAGAACAATTAGTGGTTTGATTTTGCGGTCAGGGGCGGAGCGAGTCGTCCCGCCGCCCCTCGTGGCGGCGCCTTGGCCGCTGATAGCCAGACGGGTGCGAAGGGAGGACGCGCCTTCGGCGTTGCCTTCGGCAGTCGACCACCTGTCGGGCGCCGGGTAACGTCTGGCAGAGCTGTCTCCGGCGGCGTAATTTCTCTCGATAGCGCGTGGCCGTGGTGTGCCCCGTGAAGTAGCCTTCGACAGCGGGCGACCCATCCAGGAAGTGCCTCGTTTGGGATGATGTTTTTGTGGTTGTCCGCGGTAGAAAAACGGGTCTGGCGCCCCTGAAAAACCATCTTTGGGAGTTTCCCAGAACCGAAAACCCCTAGTAAGACATACGAGTGACAAACACGTACGCATGAACGCAACGCTTTTGCATCGACAGCGAGCCGTCCTTGGGGAGTCCTTGTCAGTGCCAGTAGGCTCGTTTTTTATGTTGCGTGTCTCGCCTTTGGATGAGGATTTCGGCCGACGTATTCATTGTGGTTGTGCTTCCCGCGGTAAAAGGCAAAATGCTTGTTTTGCTTCTGAGGCTAGGTAACGGGATCAGCTCACATTTTCTCACTAGTGCGAGTGCCGTGAAGGTTGACAGCATCTCGAGGATCATCCCGGGTATGCGGCGGACGATGATCAGTATGCCGCGAGACACGTGGAAGTGACCGGTGGCGGTTTACCGCAAGCATCCGGTCAAAACTCGATACGGATCACCCAGGCAAACAACGCGACGATCACATCCAGCAATTTAGTGATGTCGAGGCACGACGCTGCAGTGATCAAGACGTTCTGCAAACTGTCAATCCCAGCAGTCCTCGCGACGGCACACTCACAGCAAAAACATCCCCAGACCGTTATCATCCGCTCAGCAAACAGAGGTCGGCAGCTGGTACGCCATCAGGTCGGGGGCCGGCTCGCCGGCGGCGGCGGAGACCAGAGCTACCTCTCACCTGCAGGGATACTCCGGGCACAAGTTTTGTCTGGGCTCGCATCTTGATTGCAGAGTTGCGAAGTTTTTGTAAAGGCTGGCCCATGCTCCGGCTCCGGCCACGCTTCATGCCTCTGAAGCGGCGCTGACGCCGGCGAGGCGCGTGGTGGGTTCGACAGGCTTTGCCTTTGTGTTCAAGGCAACTCGGCATATTTTATGCTGCATTAGCATGCCGGGTTTGTGATTAAATAACATTATTTCGCGCTTATTAAGACATGAAATGGTTGAAATAACTTTTGACAGCACTTAAAACATGTTCATACGACCCATACTGACATCGGCCGTGCCTCGATGTTATGATGTAAAACATGCATGCTTCTCCAGGGCAACGCAAGGTCTGCGCATCAGTGCTGCTCGTGCTGTCAGTGGTTGAAAGTCAGCAATTTAGATTCACACATAAGCAAAAGTAAAGTACAATCTCACACTTTAAGAACGTTCAGCACAGCATTTTTATCACTGATATACCTGCTGAAAAATCACCCTGCCAGCTATGGTAAGCGCAGCTTCCTCGTCTTGCTTCAGTTAAATATTAGGCCTCACAGAAAATCTTGCTCACTTTCAGCTTGACGACAGAACCTCCACACCCATTGCGGAAACTGTTCGACACTTGCTGCTTCAAGGGCCTCACAGAGCCCGGAAGGCTCTTTTGACTGAGGTAGGCAGAAAGACACGCAAAGCCATTTCACTAATATTTCACCTACTGACGCAACACGTGAGACTTCCAGCAATGCAAACCTAGCTTGTGTAGCAAGGACAATAAAGATGTCTGCATCAGCTGTTGGGCTGGTGGTTCCCTCACTTTATAAGCAGGGCGTCAAAAGAGGCTACTTGCCTTTTGATAACTCAGTTGCGCAGGCCAAAATATGCCCATATGCCCACGACAACAAATATGCCTACAAAGAAGACAGCATTGTTTTAGCCATCAATCAAAAGGTGCCCCAAGCTCTTGAAAAAGCGGTAAGTTTATGTTCCATGACGTCATCAAAACGATACTTTGTTTCATGACAGCTTAGCTACTGTACTACAGTCAATTTACCAAGCACACCTGACCAAGTTCGATCAATAGGCTATTGAAAGCTCATGATTCATTTCCCATGACGTCATCAAACCGGTCCCTCGTGACATGATGGGGTTAGCTCTTGCTCCACAACCGTTATTGTGGGTGATACGAGCCTTCGATACGATACATAACGCAGCCTTCGGAGGTGGCTTGTAGCCTTGTTTTGACAAACCAGCTCTCATCATTGTGTTCAATCCGTGTAGCAGCCCATTCCTTCTCAAAGGCTTTTGTTTTGCTTTGGTATTGCTTGATGCGACCGGATACGGTTTGCCTTTAGTGTGGTAGTAATTAATCAGGGCAAACACGCCGTGAAGTGGTGGTCACAAATTTCCAACATGTGCCTCTTTATTACCTTGCTAATTGCAATTACCCTGGTGCTCAATTCAAAATTAGAAGATTCTAGGAAGGGTTAGCCAGGGATGCAGGAACGTTTTGGAAATTACGGGTAAACAAAACAAAACAAAAAACGGTCCGACATCTCTCTCTCTCTCTCTCTCTCTCTCTCTCTCTCTCTCTCTCTCCTCTCTCTCTCTCTCTCTCTCTCTCTCTCTCTCTCTCTCTCTCTCTCTCTCTCTCTCTCTCTCTCTCTCTCTTCTCTCTCTCTCTCTCTCTCTCTCTCTCTCTCCTCTCTTCCTCTCTCCGCTCTCTTCTCTCTCTCTCTCCTCTCTCTCTCTCTCCTCTCTCTCTCTCTCTCTCTCTTCCTCTCTCTCTCTCTCTCTCTCTCTCTTCTCTCCTCTCTCTCTCTCTCTCTCTCTCTCTCTCTCTCTCTCTCTCTCTCTCTCTCTCTCTCTCCTCTCTCTCTCTCTCTCTCTCTCTCTGCTTCTCCTATCTATCTCTCTCCTCTCTCTCTCTCTCCTCCCTCTCTCTCTCTCTCTCTCTTTCTCTCCTCTCTCTCTCTCTCTCTATCTCTCTCCTCTCTCCTATCTCTCTCCTCCTCTCTCTCTCTCTCTCTCTCTCTCTTCTCTCTCTCTCTCTCTCTCTACTCTCTCTCTCTCTTCTCTCCTCTCTCTCTCTCTCTCTCTCTCTTCTCTCTCTCTCTCTCTCTTCCTTCTTCTCCTATCTCTATCTTCTCTCTCTCTCTTCTCTCTCTATCTCTCTCTCTATCTCGCTCTCTTTCTATCGTCTAGCTATCTCTCTCTCTCTCTCTCTCTCTCTCTCTCTCTCTCTCTCTCTCTCTCTCCTCTCTATCTAGCTCTATCGTCTCTCTTCTCTCTCTCCTCCTCTCTCTCTCTCTCTCTCTCATTCTTTCTCATCTTTCCCACAGGATTTCGGCCATTTCATTTTCAAATTTGGTAAAAATGATTTGCTTTATTAGAATGTCGAGCATCCACGTCAACACGTGCCCCGGTGTAAGAAGTGGTCAAATAGGATCTTCGCTACTGGATATTTTTCTTTTTACACGTAACATTTTCGTATTTTCTTATCTTATGCTTATTTCCTTATTGTTTTTCCCTTTTATTTACGTTATATTTAGGTCGAACACTTAGATTGAAAGGTGGTCGACCTTTCAAAGTGTTAAAGGTCGACACACTTTGAGACCGACCTTTGAAAGGTCATGGAATGAAAGGTCATGGAATGTTTGGCCCATCAGCCACTGCACCTCAAAGAAACTTCTGCGCAGGAGCTCCGAGCTATTACTGCAGCGATCTTGCATAAATTTCACTTTTTCAGTTGTCCTGTTTTGGTCCGAGTGACGGAGCCATTGCAAGGCCAGGAGAAGATTGGTAGATGGTTACATCGCCACCTCCCACCATTCTATCTGTTCATAGCTTCAGACCGTGATGGGTAACTAGCTCAGGCTATGGGTCCACTCAGCGGCTGGTCCATGGCTGGTCAGCAAATAATGAGCAGTCTTTAAGCGAACATGTTGTTTTGCATCGTAGCGTGTTAAATCGTGTCTTTTCACGCTATCGTGATATCGAGGAACAGAGGAGGCGATCACTTGACCGTAACACGGGGCTAACATTATTCCAGGGGCGGATTTAGGGGCCAGGGCGGAATCACCATCACTAACATCGACACCATGTATTGTTTTGATCAGTGGCAAGAACGATAGTACATGCAAAAGAGAACAGTACAGACCACTCGAAAAGTCATAGGAGAAATGCACACTTGTTAAAACCTTCCTATTTTCATTCTGTTTGTATAAAAACAGTAGCGATTGATTATAACAAATCAGTAACTTTAGCGTTAATGCGCACATACCGAATCCATAAGAAACTTTGTACAAAAAACCGTTCCACTGAGGTGATTCGAGAAATAAGTTGTTATTGCGTCAAGAAGATCATTTGTTCTGCCTTTGATGTCCAACTTTGTAGAAAATCTTTGAACAACTAATCCACCTATAGACATAGTTGGTAACAGGTCACTTCGGCTACCACTGCTGGACGCACAACACATGGTGGATTGTAGATTAAGTGTGTCCCAAGAACAAATCTGTCACACAACGTCGGAAATAGCAGAGACAGTAGCAAGGCTCTTATTCATCGTAGCAAAACAAGAAAATGCTGAAAAGAGATGCCTTGATATTCCAGCAACATGCGTTTATTAAACGGAATATCAGTAGACCACTGATATCCGTTTTGATAAAGGCATGTTGCCAAAATATCAACGCATCTCTCTTTTTCATTCTCCTGATTTTTCTGCCAGGAATAAGGAGATAACTTCTGAGTTATTTTTATGCATAATGCCCATCACAAATGCACTTGAAAACTTTCGGAAATATCTGCTTTATCTATTGATTAAAAAAACACCAGATTTCCACGGAGCATGTTGGGATGCTTTGCCTATTTAATGGGATTGTTCCACATTTGACGATATTAAAGCAGGCATCAAACATGATGAAATAAGCTCACTTTTGCTTATTGGTATACTTTTTAGTGAAGGATGCTGCTCTGGCAACCTGATTTCTTCTGCTCAGTAAATCTGCTTCGTAATACGCTATTGTTTGACGGCTTCACCGTACCCTGCAAAAAATTAATTGAGCAGATCATTTGTTTTACCGGCCGTTAGCTGACGACCGTTTTATCTGAAATCGTAGTCACGAACGCCAGATATCAACAACCCTACATTTGTATCTTTCTCAGCCTTGCCCGCCGTATGGCTAATGGAGTGGCGGGGCTTAAGTGACGTCATTGCCTGGATGACCCTGATGACCGTTATTGGATGCCTGGATGACCTCGAAATGTCCTCCCCAAATAGCCTGCGTATCTTCGTGGGCGTGTAGGTCACAAACTTGACGGGCTTAGTTCTTAAGAATGGCAGGGCTGTGTACTGCACCTAATTATCTTCAAGATGGCAATTTCAGTTTAAAATCACACACAAATATGGAACACCCCTTTAGCCCAACTAACGTCATAGTGATAAGACGTCGTGTTGACTTAGGACTGTTGTATCACATGCTGAAGTTCGTCCCGCTGACTCAAAAACACAAAATGCACTTCGCCAAATTTTTAACAATATTCACGCACAGATCGATTGGAACCACTCTAATCTTACCTTTCGTTGCTTCTTTGACCTCAGCGGTTGTCTGTGGCTATCTTTACGGACATGGTTTCACAGGTACCCCAGACCCAGAAAGACGTGGGGCAACAAATCGGGAAAATGAGCGGCCCGCTCAGCGTCCGGGTGAGTGCCGGTCGCCTTGTCACCGGGGTGGCCCTGGAGCCGCTCCCAGGACTCGTCGGAACAGTGGGATGTGGTACCGTCCGGGGAAAGCCATTGACTGGCGCGCCTGTACGTGGGCGCCCTTCTTGGATGCTCTCAGAGCTTCCCCAAGACTCAATGAATGGCTGTGTGTTTACTGCAGCCGCGCTGCCGTCACCTTCCTCGAACCACAGTGATCCTCCAAAAGCATGCATAGACGTAGCAGCCCATGCGGTTCCCTTCCCTACGGAAAGGGTGGAGCTGAGTTATCGGGGTTTGCTTCTCCCCAGCACATGCTGTTTTTTATTTGACTTGGCCGCTGAGCAGAAATGAGCCTATCAGTGAACCCGGGATCGTCAAGAAAGTCTTGTTCTCGCTTGAGCCCCCCCCCCCCCCCGAGCGAAGCATTCACAAATCATCGTCCGCTTCTCCATGTCCTGGAGTTTGACACCAAGGAGCAAACTTGGGTGGTGTGAGTGTAGTTTCAGACAAATTTCGCACCTA
Organism: Pollicipes pollicipes; assembly: GCF_011947565.3. NCBI lineage: Eukaryota > Metazoa > Arthropoda > Thecostraca > Pollicipedomorpha > Pollicipedidae > Pollicipes > Pollicipes pollicipes. The sequence goes on along the minus strand of NW_023597034.1, from coordinate 41,698,963 downwards.
TTCAAAATATGTAGTCAAAACACGCAGCACGATACCTACTTATCTCTGGTTCTCGGAGTGATCGGGACGAGGTATTAGTGTCACCGAGAGACCGATTTATTGTTTGGACTATTGTCCTAACAATTGTCCTTGTTGTGTTAGTATGCGTACAGCGTTTCACAATGTCCCGCTCGGTGAACCCAATGACAGAACGCTGGACTTGTGGTCCGAAGACCCTATTTCGAATTCTAGTCATTCCAAGAAAAAATCTGGTTGTGACGCATAATATCTGAAAGCTAAACACCATCCCGTACCTCTCAGTAATCAGAAACACCTGAACCCGGCCAAATAACTGACCGGCCAGAACGTTGTAAACATATTCACGCTCCATACCAGGACGATAGTCCAAACAATTATTCCCTCGGTGGTGTAATTGCTTATTAGCATTTAACAATACGCGAATAAAACCTTTCGCGTGTATTTCAGGAATTTGTCCCGGTGGTTTACTACACGACGATGTATGGCCTCAAGTCTCAATTTTAATTGCCTTCGCTACTTTCATCTATCACCAAGATAATGGCATTTGCGCCATTTGATGTCAATTGCGTGTTCACGATTTATAATTCATGTGATAGCCTTCACTTTGCATCACCTGCTACACCAAGCTGCGTGGCCAAAAAATGCGTTTTTTTGGTCCATATTCACTCAAGACAAGCTCAGTGACTTGAACATGACATTTCCATGGTGGTCTCACCACACAAAAAGATAACTAAACAGTTATCAGCGTCCTTTATCGTGCCTGAGTGGGATGATTTTAGCATTCAGCTTTACCTTTTTTTGCCTAAAAAATAGGAACCCTCGGACACACATGGCAGCGTTTTATGTATTAATGCACCGTGTAAGCCGTCCCTTACTCCACCTGGTCAGAATGTTTTGAGTCACAAAATAAGAATAACAAAAAAACTAAAATATCTCTCAAATACCATGAGCGACTGAAATGCAAAGCTCCTTATGGGGGGGGGGGGGGGGGGGGGGCGGGGACAAGTTTTAGGTGATATTGCCATGTCAAGTACGTTCGTCAAGTTTGCAACATACCCAGATTCAAACTCGGATCGCAATTCGTCCGGCGGCGTACTTTTTATTGACCTGAAAATCTGCACACAGATGAAAGGTGAAGTTTTAAACGCATTAATTCCAAAAACTAAGACCGGCAAGCAACTTCCCTAAAGTCTCGCTCCTTTCACCGACTAACCGATTAGTGGAGTTGTGAAGGTGAAGGCAAAAGGCAATGATGTTGCAGAAGAGCATTTTCCGTCTGCTTTTCCTGGATCTGGATAAACTATGCTCCCTTTTTTGCCACTTGCCAGTCTTAATTGCTGTATAATAATATTGTAAACGCCTATCTAAAATTCTGAACGCTTTCATAAACGTGAGGGCTTGCTTTTTTGATAGCATCTGTTTTGTCTCAAAACTGAAAGTCAAATTTTTGTCAGTGGTTTCTTTGGGCACCACCTGCGCGCGAACTCCTTTACCTTAGGTCGCACTGCGGACACGCCGTGCCGCAATTTAGACCCGTCGCAATCCCGCGGGCCCAAGACGTTGCGTCTCCTACTAACCCGCGGCGGCCGGCGCGTGTGCAAGTGGACCCCACCAGCCGGGGTCCAGCTCGGTCATCTGCGGTCGGCCCGTTACGTCGTCGGTTGGCGCGGCCGGTGGCAATGTGCAGAGCCCACGGCGGCATCTGGCTCGTTTTGCGGATGAGGGCCAGTGTCATAAATCGGAACTGCAAGCTGGGTCCGACATTGCGCATGGCATGGACGTAGTTACTCGCCATGAACTTATGAGCTGTGCTGTTTATTTGAGACCTTCCTTAATATCCTATCAGTTATCTATTGGATAGGGATAAGCTGCGTTGGCCTTTTGGGGTTCATCTACGCACGTGGTGAGATTAAAACATGGTGTAGGTTGTAAAATTGCTTCATGAAAGTCGTACGCTTGGGCGGACAGTTAGGCTCCTATTGAGAAAGGATTGGACACAAGGCGGAGTTTTAGCGCCCACGCATTTGCGCCTTTTGTGTGGTTGATACGGTGAGTGAGCTAACAATGTGACCCAGTGGTTAAATCGACCACTAACTGGCGCTTTCATTTGGAGGCACCAGATGGACGAGGTTAAGTTTCGCAATCAGTTAGATCTTTCTACAGACGCAGACGGCCGGACATATTTTTTTTTACCTCGATAAATCACCCGCTACTTTTTCGTCTTCGGAAGCCTGAGTTTCGTGCTGCGCGTGCAGTTGTCAAAGATATCGCGTGATATCGCGTGATAATAGAGCACGACCGCTTTGCCGAAGCTGATCCATACGCCACTCACAAACTCCGTCATGAATCAGACCATCCCACCCTGCTACGGCACGGATCATCCAGCGGCGTCACGAATCGGTGACAAGTGACCCCAACACCGCGGAGATCACGCCTCAATCACGAACGGTCACACGCCACCCCTCTTCGACCTGACCGGTCACCGACTCATCGCCGCGCTCGGCAGGGAGTCGGCGACCGTCGGTCACGCAGAGTCCGTCCGCGTGCACGGCGTCGCGGGGTTACGGCCGGGTCAGCTGGGGGGAGGGGGGGGGGGGGCGCTGCGGTCGCGCCGGCGGGCGCTCCGATGCAGATTGCTGGTGCGCCGCGAGTGCCGGCGGCGCGCCGTGAATGTCTCCGGTCCTGGCGCCGTGATTGGCGCCGACAGGCCGTCAGCTGCCCCGGCGCATACGAATGTGTCGGCCGACTGCCGCGTCAGCCGCGTCGCCTCTGACGGGGGGGGGGGGGGGGGGGGCAGGCGCCGACTGGGCTCTGCAGAACCTGAGGTCTCGGGCCTTCGTCAGCAGGCGGCCGCCGCGCACGCCGCGCAGGTGGCATATGCGGCGCACGCCGCCAGACGACCGCCACGCGGCTGGTGCGCAGGGTAAGGTCCGGGCGCCACTCCCAAGCCGCCAAATGGGCCGTCTCGCCGCTCATGGCCCGTGTCACGAGCGTGGCGCGGCTGAGGCGGCAGAAAACCTGCGCCTTTCTCCGGCCACCAGTAGTGGTCGGTTGCCCAATTGCCATGAATGGCCGGTTGCGCTAGCGGATGCGGGTTTAACTGGATCTGATGACAATTACGAGCGGTCGCCTCTTGCAGAGCCATTGGAACCTGTGCGACAGTCGGGCATCATAAGGGTCGTGGAACATCGTGGAACGTGGATACTAACGGGTGTTCATACAGATCAGGTGACGCTTGGACAGGAACTAGGCGTTAAGCATGCACAAAGCTGACCAGTGAATGCAAAGATTGCGAACGTTTCGCTGATGCCGTTGCCACCAGACACATGTCGCAAACTTTTGATGTGATGCCGATAGGGTTGCATGTTGTTTCCGAGTGTTTTATTTCGATGACGTCATAGCTTTCTGTTTTAGCTGTTTAATGATGCTAAAAGAATGGCACACGTTCTCAAAGAACGTGGACGCCCATGCAAAGGAAACTCCCACGTAAGTCGTTAACTTCTTTTGGAGAGTGAACAATGATTTACAGGTCACATTTATGCATGTTTCAAGAGGCGTGGGATGGGTTTAGAACGTGGGCAAAAAGGTCGCAAAAAGAGCACTTGTGCATTAGAGTTCAAGGTTCACGTCTGAGCCAATTCGCCATTTCGGTGTAAGCATCAACGTAAGGCGGGTTAATGGTTTGCGCGTCACCGATCCTGAGATAAAACGTGTGCTCGAGAATGAGCATCCATTTATATCGCATTTTTCATAAGCTAAAAGCTGAGGTAATGGCCAATACGTGAAGCTTCTTATGCCTGACAGGACCACAAGAACTGTCCGGCAGGCACGGGCCACAATTACTGACCTCGATGTCGGGAAAATGAATCTAAGTTTTATTTGACGTTCAGCTCTCAAAAGCTCTTGAAAAAACGGCTCACCACCAGAAAACTCTTAGCGCAAATCGCTTTAACCCGTGCGTATGGGAAAGATAAGGGCGTTAAAATGCACAGAAAATACCACGAGCTGATGCATGTACAAAAACGGCACGCTCACCAGCCTGCTAACCACCATGTCGCATTTACATACGATATATAAAAACATCGGTTATGCAGACCCAGCTATCCGCGATCGTCGCGTAGACCGATTGTAGGGAGTCGGGTATCAGCGAACGTAGGCATTCCACGGCGCACAATATCTGGTTCTTCAAAAAAAGCTAAGCCTTCCTACTGTCCTCCGAGCGATGCACGGCTAAGACGTGACTTCCGTATCCCCAGCCTCTTTCCACAACAAAGGCTCGACGAAACGCAGCTAAAAACCCGAGAGCGCTGAAGCCATCGTCTGCGAAAATCTAGTCACCACACGGCACGCGATTGTCTTCGGGGGTAGCTTCCCGTCCGGAAAACAGTAATTAGCACGCTAGGACGTCACGCCGTGCGGAGGATGGCGCAGCGCCGCCGGCGGTCGGACCCCCACGCGTCTCGTGGCCACCGTGGAGAGCCGGTGAAGAGTCGCTTGGCTGCGGCCGCCGCCAGATCGCCAGCTCGTCTCTGCCCGCCGGACCTGGCCAGACGGGCCTTGAGAAGCCGGCGAGGGGAGCGGGGGCGGGGGGGGGGGGGGGGTTAGCGCGGCCCAGCGGCGCCAGCAGCAGTTCAGGTGGCGCCGGTGGGGAGCGTGCACCGCGAGCGAAGAGCGCGTGGAGCGAGATCGGAGCGCCGCCCGGATTGCTGATCGCAGGTGGGTGCGGCCGGAGGTACGGCCGGCGCCGCCCGACGTGTTGTTCGGGCGTGGCAGCTGGAGACGATCCTGGCAGCCGCGCCAGATACGACGCCCGACGCTCCCGGCTCAGCCGCGGGCCGGCTGCATCAGGCGTAAATTTTTGACGCGAGCCGTTCGAACCAATGCAAACAGGCCGCACGGGCGGGTAGCGGCCAAAGTAGCCGGCTTCGGCCCGCTGTTATCAACGGGTGCCGGCCTGCCGCGCCACTCCGGGGTCAGAGGTGAGAGCGGAGTGAACGTCGGGCGCGTGGCTCGCTGTGCCACGATCGGGCCGCTTTCCGTATTGAGGATTGGATGTCTGGCCGGCTTACCGTTCGTTCTCGGAGCTCGCTTCCCGCTGAGTGTTTCGTGGCTAGATTACGCGTTAAAACGGAGAAAGCATTGCAGTGAAGACGTTTTCATTGCTTTTATACCGCGCTATGCATGCCTGCGTGTTTCACAAGTCATTATTACAGCAGCCGGCTTCGAACACAGCGTTGCAAACATTTCATGGGATTGCCATCGGAAAAACGCAAGTATCCCTTCACTAAGCTGTGACAATGTTGCGATGCACGCCACTGCAATGGATAATTATGGGAGAGTGTGGTGAGTGTTGGCCCCGAACATGTGAACATCGTGTGCTAGCACAACTGACGAGACATCGTCATTAATCGATAGATTTTAGTTCAGCCCATGTTACAATTGTGTCGGCGCATGATGCATAGAAACGACCATTGGAAGAACCAGGGACTTTTCTGAGGCCACGTAAGTGGGATTTCTACAAGTTTTTGAAAAAGATGCTTGGTCTGAAATATAGCGAGAAATTTTGCAGACATGATGCGCTGCTATTCTTAAAGGGCGTGTTTCACATTTGAAGACATTGAAGCAAATATCAGGTGTGATGAAACAAGCTTACTTACAACTATTGGTATACTTTTGAAGTGAAAAAGGCTGCTCTAGACATCACAATTCCCTGTTTTATAAATATGTTCCTCAATGTGCAATGGTTTGATTACGCCATCGCACCTTGCACAGCATTGATTGAGAGCCAATTGACGGCCTCTATGCCTGGAAATCGCGCTCACGAGCGCCAGGTTTGAACGCCTGGGCAACTGTATTTTATTGGCCTTGATCGCCGCATGGCTTGTGGAATGGCAGGATTTGAATTACGTTATTATGATGTCATAAATGCCAAAGTGACTTTGAAAAACTTTTCCCGATATACATTCTTCTATTTTCGCGGGCGTTTGGCTCAGAAACTAGATTGCCTTAGGTCTTAAGACAGACAGGGTTGTGAACAGCGTCTAAAGGCCTCCAAGATGTTCACGACCTCATACAAACGTGCAACACTCCCTTTAAACATGCACCATTGAAATTCAAATTTCATTGACGCACTTCCAGCTTGCAGAAGCGAGAGAGAGGCGTTACCATCCCCGGATTCAAACGGCAAGCATTTTGTGCAGAAGCGGGAAGCGGGGCAAAAACGTCATTGCTGGGAGCCTGGCACGTGTTTGCAGAGATGTGCGCTTGGTGCCAATCACACGCGCTCTGCGTGCCAACTCCGCACACACACTGCACGCCCAGCCGCCCAGTTCGAGTCGAGAACAACGCCTAAGCGATGGCTCTGGAATCTGGACGCGACTCGCGCGACAGGGGCTTTGTCCGCGGACTCGCCACATGAGTCACCCTCTTACCCGTTAGAAGTTCCTCGAACGGTGGCACGGACTTCATCACCGAGTCCTCCGGCATTGTTTTGCGTGTCGGCTGTCCGGGACGATGGGCGTGCCTGTCGAATGCAGTATGGACCCACGTCCATTTGATGCGCATGGGATGGGGTGCCGTCGATCATCGTGCGCTTGCACAGGCACATCGGGCACAGTGCTGACGGTTTGCTGCAAAAATGCGGCCTTATTTGGTATGAGAAATCGCGTTAGCATCCGGCAGCGACGTACTAGAATAGGCAGTTGCGACACGCAAGTGATACGTAAGTCTCAGACATCTTCCTCCTGCCAATCCCACATTTTGGAGCAAAAGTTTGGCGGTCTTCATGGCCCGGGGCAGTTCCAGGTTTCGTTTATCGGAGGCGTGTCGGAGCAAACCATAGTCCTGTCCAGGGGCATTGGCAAGCTACGTCCTTCTACTGAAAGTCGCTGCCCGATGGAAATGTTTTCATAATATTAAGAATATCATACGTAACCATAAACAACGTCTATTGGACCGACTTGTCCAAGGTGAATGTAGTGAACGTACAAGGAATGCCATGCAAAATTAATGTTGTTATTGACGTTAGATCACTGCTAGTTAGCCCACAGTTATGGTGGCTGATAGCCTGTCACCGCCCGTGTGCTCAATGTTGAGAGCAAGCAGGCGAAGAAAGAGAAGGCGGGAAAGGATCCCAGGGAATGTTTCATGACGATGATGGCGTTGATTTTAGTTCGTACGATTCAAACAGGTTCTTTATCAGGAACAAATTGACTATGACACCCCAGCAGAGTTCAAGTGTCATGGGCGCTAATGCAAGACCTTAAGGTAGGGTGCGAGGAATTGAGATATATCAAAAGGTTTATTTTATGACTTATCACATCGCAAGCCTGAAAGGGACGAATTGCAAAAAGCGCATGGTTCCTTCCCTGGTTCTTCGGAAATCTATTAAAAGATAAAACCGGAGGATTTTTCAGCGTCTTTGCAAGGGATAAAACCCCTTAAATCTTTTGTTTCCATCGTTGCATTCCCGACTTTGATTGTTCTATAAAATTATTCAAGAACACCGTCACTGCACGTTCATATTACATAAAATGGCGGCACAACTTTAACACCGCTGACAAAAAAGAAAAAGAAAAACAGAATTGCTTCCATCGCTCAGCTTCCGGCCGGTAAATTTCTTTCAACATGCTGAGTATCAAACATTTGCGTTCAAAATCAAAGAAAATATGACGTGGATATGGCTCAAGTTCTTCGTAAGGATATGCGCTTAAAGTTCCTTTTGCAGTCACCAAGGGACTTTCACAACGGGCGGGATGATCACAACACAGTATACCGTAAGTGATTTTCTGAGTTAACCATTGTCATAAACGGCTTATCCATATCCTGCATATTCTGCAACCTTGTGCGTGCATTTTGCTGGTCCGTAAGTCACGTTGCATTGTTCTACCTTCATCGGATGGTATTAGGCTGTTTACTTTATGACAAAACGGCTTATGGCGAAATGCGACTCTCGAGATGGGAATCAAAAACATAAAACTTTGATACGTGCTCCCTCACGTGATGCTCCCAAGCAAAGTATCTCGGCAACAATGCCTACTCTTTCGGCTGTTTATCTGTACCTTGTCTGTCACAGGAATCAGCTGATAAATGCAACAGCACGGATCGGGGAGACCACAACTATGGTCGCACAGAAACGCCTCCAACGATCAACTTCATGTCTTAGGAGCTTCTAGTCTTTTAACACCGTGTTGCGCATCCACAAATTCTATGGCGAAACATCCATAAACAAAGCGGACATCTGTAAGTGGATTGATAGATTCAAGAATGGACGAACGGCGTGCAGTCACAAAGACGTTAACCGAAACCGATGGCTGCCCGTTGATAACAACGTCGCACTGATTTACAGTGGATGGATAGATTCAAAAATGGACGAACGACGTGCAGCCACAAAGACGTTAGCCGAAACCGATGGCTGCCCGTTGATAACAATGTCGCACTGGTTCATAGTGTATGGATAGATTCAAAAATGGACGAACGGCGCGCAGCCACAAAGGCGCGGGCCGAAACCGACGGCTGTCCGTCGGTAACGATGTCGTACTGGTTCACATGTTATCAACGGAAGATAAATGAGCTTGTATTCGCGCTTAGATAGAAAAGGCTGGAATCTCAACCAGTTTTGTTTGGACCAGCCTATGTGATTGACCATTGATGGCGAAAGTCTTTGCAAAGTGGATGCCCTTACAAAGTGAAGGGCGGACAGATGAAGGCCCGTGTCGATTTTTCGAAGAAACCTTTTGCAATACATGCACGAGAGGGCAAACATTTCGTAGATCGTTTCATCACCGGCGGTGAGTCATGCCATGATCATTTATGACCAAATGGAGAAAAACAGAACCGAAGAACGTATGCTCACTGCAGTTCGATCGCGCTCTAAGAAAATGCACCGACCGAGATCGGCCGCTGGTCGTGAAGTAAGGCCATGCACATTTGTTGTAGAAATGGGGAAATTCAAGTAGTGCACCAAGCCATAGCCAACCAAGCTTTCGCGGCCACATACTACTCACACTTAATGAAACCAGCCTTCACAGTCAATACAGGCAAAGTACCCAAGTATCCTGAACAAGGGGGTCATGACACTGCGCGCCCCAACGTTGCACTTGTATGGCAGAAGTCTTGAGCAGAACTTCTGCATGCGGTGCTGGAACACCCACCTTACGGCCTGGACCTCGCCCCTGCTGACTCACCTGCGCGATAGGTGGAAAATGCCTTCGTGTGTTCCCTCCGCATCGCGCGCGGGGAAACTGGTGTCAAGCGTATGTTTGAAGATGGCCTGGAAAAGAACGATTCCGATCTTGTCCGATAACAAGTGTGAATCAGGAGAAGGCTGGATGAATTATTAACATAAATGTTTCAAGTCGACATCTTAAGTTGTTTTTCCTCCACGGAGTGATTTGTCTCTTAATAAAGCAAATACCTTGAAAGCTGAGCACTGCGACTACGCGTTTAGGTGCACGACGTTTGCGCGCATAATTCGCGGGCGTGCGAAGTAAAGTAATACTGGGGAGGAGGCAAGTTTAGAAACAGCCTTGCAGGTGCACAAAATAGGTTTATACACAAGCAATCGGCTCATTAGGACATTTTAGAAAATATTATTTAAATTTGACGTTTTAAAGAAAGAACCTGGTGAGCGGTTTTAATATGGCTCATAGATCAGTTAAGTTTCCCGTAATGATGCCTGCCACCAGTATTGGGTTATCAATTCGTTGATAGGCAGAATACGACGAGCTCAAGGAGGCAAAGAAACGTTTGCAGTGGGGAAGGGAATCTGCATGCATTTACAGTTCAGTTGCTATTAGTGTTTTCTCCTGATCTGTATCTGCAAAGTCCAGTTCGCTTCAGTGCGCAATTTTAGCTGCTCATTCATATGCATTACAGCGTCCTACCTCATTCGTAGCACATGCATTACAGATGGCTGCCAGAGTTATCTCGGATCGCCTGCAAGCCCCGAAACCGCTGTGGATCCCGATGTCATTCTCAACTCCGTGGTCGGTGTCGCCGATGCTAAACAACTAAGTGACGTCATCCTATCCTGAGGGCATTGCTCTCGGTCTGTCTGTAGGTTGTTGGCGTTCCCAACTCGTTCTTAAGTGACGTCATCTCATCCTGGGGGCATTGCTTCCGGTCTGTCTGTGGGTTGTCGGCGTTCCTAAGCACGATTTTCAGATATAACAACCGTCAATTGGCCCTCCATCAATGTTGGGCAAGATTCTGTGACGTAAATAAACAATGGCGTATTAAGGAACATATTTATCAAACAGAGAAATTGTGCTGTCTGCAGCAATATTTTCTACCTAGAAGTATACCAATGGCTACAAGTGAGTTTGTTTCATCATATATGATGCTTGCTTTAATATTTCATGATGTGGAACATTCCCTCGACGGCTCTAGAGGGTACTTCGGCGCTGTAAAATTGAAAAACTCTATATCGGCGTTAACTGTCGGCGCTGCAGTTCAAGACTGGGCATGCTGCGTGATTTCCAGAATGAAGCAGATGCTATCACTGCGAATTTTGGAGCCCCCCATTGCGGAAACATGACACCAGTCTTGTAACTAAGTAGCTGGGAGGTTACAGGCCGAGCTCGGTACAGGTGCAGTGTTATGGATAAGGATTTCTAAGACTAGTCTTTGGGCTTTGAGATAGAACTGGTGTTTGCTGATCGAAGCACGTCTGGTATTGGCGTACATAACGGAATTGCCAAGAGTCAGGACATCACACCGGTCACTTGTTTCTCTCCAGAGAGGGCAGTTGTGAACGAAATAAGGCACACATCAGCGTTAGAGGGGGGGGGGGGGTCACTTTTTTCTTTCCAGAGAAGGCTGTTGCGGACAAAATAAGGCACACATCAGCGTTAGGGGGGGGGGGGGGGGGGGAGCAACGGGTAAACGTCACTTCCAAAGATGGCGGGAAGCACCCAAAGGTAAAGTTACCAGATTAAATGGCCGCTTATAGTGCTAACACCACTATACTTTGAACTCGCTCCTTGTTGTTCAGACGGACCTTGGCACTCCTAGATCTTATACGGGAACCAACCCAATCCACTAATTTCACTGACGCGACTTAAATGATGTTTAGTAGTACCTGCGTCATCGAACGTTGCAACTGTATGTCTGTCAGTCGTGTGACTTGTGACGAAGTGACTGTCAGTGTTCGAAGAAGCCACTAGCTACTTCCAGTCATCTCATAATCCTATATTTTGTTTTTTAGCACTACCACCCTGGAGTTTTGCCTTCTTTTTTGCCGCTTTTGTTTTTCCATGTTCCTTCCTGAGTTCTTAGCTCAGAATGGCACGGTTTTCAAGCCTCTCTTTCTCCATATAGGTGTGGAAGTTCAGTGCTAAGTGCCGTGGTGAAACGCCTGGGGGGGGGGAGGGGGAGCGCCAAGGTCGCCTGATCATGGGTGGCGGGCGGTTAGAAAAAAAAACAGATTAATGGTGCCTGGCTGCGGCGAACACTGGCTGACGGCACTGCTATTATCAGATCACGACCGAGTCCTTCACGCCCACACGCGCAGCCATCCGCCGTTCGACCGTGCCGCTCGAGGTCCTCAGGCCCGTCGGCCGGCCGGAGTCGCGCGCACGGCTCCTGTCCCCACGCGGCCCCGCAATCTCCTGACGCATTGTGTTCAGGGGCAGGGCGTCACCTCGGTCCGCGGCGGCCAGTTATGGCGCCAGCGCCATTGTGTGCCAGCGCGATACACGTTATCGCGTCCTGTTGCATTCAGAAGTCAGCCCGCCCCCTCTCCCTGTCCCCCCCCCCCGCAGCCTATGGCACTTTCCTTGCAGCGCAATTAGCGGACGGTGCAGATTCCTTTCCAGCCGTGAGCCACTGCGCAAGAGTCGCTGGGAATGGACCCGACGCACTGCGGCGGCCAGGGCGCTCGGCTAAGCGGTCAAACTTGTTCGGCGTGGCGGGACGGACCCGTGGGATTTTTCGTCGTCCGGTCATGACGGTGCCGGAAGTCGCACCCGGCACCAGGCGGGGTCACCGGCGCCAGTGTGCTGACACGACACCGGTGTGAAGCGAGTACATCGCCACGGAGCCGCTCCGCCGATCTTGCGTGATATGCAGAACGTCAGCCGACGAAGCTCATGAAATGGACATCGCTTCTCACGGAAGTTGCACGCGTCAGGACCGTGTCCAGGCTGAGTCATCAGATGAAAAGGAGGTTCCCACGCACGCGACGCGTGCAGGGGTGGCGCCGTCGCGTTTTACATACGGGATGTGGCTGTCAACTGCCCCGATGACGGATCGGTCGGCGAAACCCGCAGTCGGATGTCGCGAGCACGCCATTCAGGGGCCCCGCCTAATGAGGTTACCGTAGAAATGCCTCCAGGCCGCGGGGGATACCCTCTGCTCCACCTCATCACTGTATGGCGCCTGATGAAGCCAATGATGTCTATTCACGTGGCCGGCTCATCCGCACCTTGATGACATTCTGTGACGTGAATGGCCAGGATGTTTTCTTGCTTTTCCGCTGGCTTTAGGTCTTTGCATGCGGCGTACAATCACGTAATCCCGCGATGTTTCGCGGTTCGTTTTCCGCGGGTCGAGGACAAGAGGGTCAAGATGCATCGACATTCATAAACTTTCAATCAACTGTTCTCGTAACTTGGCGAATAGAAGGAAAGGTTCTTTTAAGGAATCATCGTGGTTTATGAGTAGTTCGATTACTCTCTTTCTCACGCTGTTCTTGTTCACTCAACAAACTTTGGGATCGCTTTGACTATACACTTCTTCAGGCGCATCGATCGGGGACCAATTCCTAGCATACTGGAAAGTCGCAGGGCAGTGCAGGTTCCAGGTTTTGTTCACGCTGTTGTAAGTCGTCTGCCAGAATCACAAAATGGCAAAACACTCGATCTCGACGACATCGAGAATGCGGAAATCACGAGGAATGCGATTCAAACGTACGATTATAATAATCGCTATGGGGCGGCCGGCGACGCGTGGCTCATCCATAAAAACCACTGCCTCCAAATCAATTGATTCCAGTCCCAAAGCACTCTTCATGAGTATGTCAAGTGTCCTTTCCTAGACACCATCAGGGAGCATCCTCGTCCAGGGGGCTATTTATACTCAATAATTGCAACCAGCCGGGGTGCTCTTCACTTTCCGACGGTGTTCTGGGCACGAGTTGCTTTGCTTCAGCGAGGACATCTATGTGGTCCCATTCGCCGACTTGTCAGCAATGCAGGCGAACATAGGCATTGATCCGTTTAATAGGCTCGTTTCTATGCAGCCGCAGTGTCTTTGGTCCTGTTCAATTTGAGCGGACTAGCACAGCATGCCGAGCATTTCGAATAATGGTTGTACCAATACATAGGCCAACAAGTTATGTGTTTCTCTGACACCATATCGTGATGTTACGTGTAACGCATTTCACGAACATGTTGCAAACGTCGCTTGCAGTATTTGAAAGCACATCACATAATACGAACTCATCAGCTTCATAGTTACATTTGGTGGTTTTATAATTTCGTTGAGTTACATTTACTTGTCCTTCGAATCTCGCCCGCCTGTTCGTTATTATGTCTTGAAGCAGCTTCCCACATCTTGACCAGCCACAAAGATGACTGCAACAAATTATTTATATCTCGATGATCTCGTATCTCAAGTGAGAATTGTGAGATACATTTCTAGCAGCCTGCTGCAGGTTCTTACCCTAAGTCTTATTACCATAGCAGCTAAGCAAATAACTCAGGCATGCGGTAGTGCCTTCAAAACGACCATCAATGGAGCTTTTTGTCTGGATTCTCCAATGTCGTAAGTTGTAGCGCATTCAACCAGTTATCGATGAGGCAGGGGCTAAGAAGTGCAGTACCCCAATTCCAGGGGGCAGAGCGACGCTTGTCGAATGTCGATGGAGGGACGTGTCGCTGTCCTGCTCTCTTGCTACTCGTGTTCGCAAACCAGCAATAATACGCAAGGCCCTAAATTACATTGTTCACACAGCTGACACGTCCGTAACAGTAACTGTTTGCAAATCGCATGCGACGAATTCTCAGAGTTCCTGGCTCCGGGTCCATCAATCACGCGGCGACGAGCGGCAGCTTGATTTGCGCTCCGGCGTTAGTCACCAGTGTCAGTCAGCAGACTCGTTCCCACGTCGGGTAGGTATCCGGATAAAAAACGCCCGCGCTGCTGACATCTGACCCGCTGTCAAGATTCCACTCCAGATTTCGTCCTCGATCTCCCGCCGCGGTGCATCCGTCAGGGCAGGCGCCTGCCTGTCAGCGGCCCCATGCATTGCGCAGGGGCGTGTCCGTCTGCCAGACGGGCACGGGCACCTGGTGTGGTCCACCTTGACCCACACAGCCGAGGCGCTACTTTGCATCCGTGTGGGGCCGGCCGGCGCCGGTGGCCGTCGGCGGCTGCGGCTGCGGCACGGGATTAGCGGTCCGCCGCCGCCCCGGTCTTCGTCCGGTCCCATTGGTCCAGTGTGGCCTGGTCCCATTGATCCATTTCGGCCTGGTCTCATTGGTCCAGCACGGTCTGGCCCCATTGGCCCAGTGCGGTCTGGTTCTATTGGCCCGGTCCCATTGATCCGGCTTGGTCTGGTCTCATTGGTTCAGTCCGGTCCGGTCCCATTGGTCCAGTGCGGTCTGGTCCCATTGATCCGGTTCGGTCCGGTCTCATTGGTCCAGTACGGTCTGGTTCTATTGGCCCGGTCCCATTGGTTCGGTGTGATCCGGTCTTGCCGGTCCGGTGTGATCCGGTCTCATCGCTCCGGTGTGGTGTGGTCCGACTCGCCTGAGACGGCTCTCCCTCTGATCTTGACGCGGCTCGCGTCTTGAGGTCGCGCGGTCGAGCACGCGTCCGTCACCACACGGGGACGCGGGCAGGATGACAAGGTACGACCCGGAGCTGCGGCGAACACGTGGCCTGTTACAGCTGGCAGGTCGGACCAGCGGCCGGTTGGTCGCGTGTTCCCTGGCTGGCGATGGTTGTTTTTCGTTATTGTTGGGAGGCACGCTCAGGTTTGTTCCGCTGATGCGCCAGCCCAATCATCGCACAATGCACTGCTCCCTGTTCATGGTCAAAAATAAACAACAAACAACCCAACACGCCCATGCGTGTGCCATACAGGAGAGTCCGAATTTTTCAGCGCGTGAGACCGCCAGCTCCAAATCATGATATATCATCGATACTGGCTCCAATCTGCACCACGCACAGCTTCAGAGGAATAGTCTGGGGCCGAAGATAAATGCGCTGCAAGGCACTCGACCGGGGAGCTGATGTGGGTTGATGGGCTTTGACGCTGACGTTGATGACCGGGCGGTTGATGCAAATCATTGGCAGCTCATGATGAAAGGAAGGCGCCGAGGTTGACCCCATCCTTACACCACGATGTACCTCTTTAGCTGTACAACAGACGAGCTCCGTTATGACTCAGCGCCGCAAACTGGGCGAAGGTGAGCTGCAGGGCGCCGGCCACGCTCCGTTCGCTGCCTTCGACGTGCCTGACCGCACTGATAAACGGACCGCCGCCGGGAGGGAGCCGCCGACCTCTCGGGACTCCTCTCCGAACCGGCGGCGTCGGCGGCTCTCATGGGAAAGCCCGCCTCCGAGCATCTGTCATCGGTGCGGCGGGGTCGGCAGCTGCGGCCGTGGCGGCGGAAGTCGACCGACGGACCCGTCGGCCCCGCAGGAGCCTCGTGCTGGTGACACGTCACGGACGGGCTCCGGCCAGCCGGCAGGCCTTCATCCTACCGGCGAGGCTAACTTGCAGCCGCAGGGCGAACGTGACCGTCCCGGGGGTTGCAGACTTTACATACGTGAGATCGCTGTCCGCCCAGCTCAGGACATTTGCCAACGGCCGCCACCGCGGCAAGCCCACAGTCTGGTGTCTCGCGCTCTTGCAGTCTCCGCGGTCCGAGGGGAGCACCCTCCGCCGGCCGCCGCAGTCCCGCCCCAGCTGCCCCAGTCAGGTGTCTCGCGCTCTTGCAGTCTCCGCGTTCCGAGGGGAGCACTCTCCGCCGGCCGCCGCAGTCCCGCCCCAGCTGCCCCAGTCAGGTGTCTCGCGCTCTTGCAGTCTCCGCGTTCCGAGGGGAGCACTCTCCGCCGGCCGCCGCAGTCCCGCCCCAGCTGCCCCAGTCAGGCGTCTCGAGCTCCTGCATTCTCCGCGTTGCGAGGGGAGCACTCTCCACCACCTGCCGCGGTCCGGCCCCAGCTGCCCCAGTCAGGCGTCTCGAGCTCCTGCAGTCTCCGCGTCCCGAGGGGAGCACTCTCCTCCGCCTGCCGCGGTCCGGCCCGGGCCGCCCCGCCGCGTGCGGTCTTACCGTGCCGGGCTAGCCAGCTCTGCCCGGCACGAGTCACCAGGTAACCGTGGCGCGGCGCCGCGCAGGAGTGGCGAGACCAAGGCCAGCCGGACAGCTCACCGGCCGCGCCGCCGTCGCCGCGGTGGCACGACGTCCGGCAGCGGCGAGAGGCCTCTCGGGCCCTCTCAGGGCGCGCGTCCGAGCCCGCGGCGGAGAGCGGGGTCAAGCTCGCCGACCGGAGAGCGGCCGCAGGCTGGATACAGGGCGCTCTTAGTCTCGCATGGGAGGTTCAAAGCCGGGGCTCAACAAAAACATTTTAAAATTTAAATTTACCTCGAACAAGCGGAAGCATTTCGACTCCATGGTAGAGAGTTTTCAACGACAGGAAATCAGCTACGCCGAAAATATGATCACTTTTGTCTTTGTATTCTACTGTGACGTCGTGGGCCAAAGAGCTGTCAAAACGGAGTCACCAACAATGACATTCACTTGCTGGTGTTAGAGCCAACACTTCGCGAAATCATTTCTGCGTAACAGAAACTCCGTAAGCAAATCGTAACGACAAACGAAACAAATGGACCAGGAAGCCAAGCTTTACCTATTGATATGTTGGAACGAAAAACAGTTTTTTCAGCTCCTCGTCCCTTAGTTTTGAAAACGAGCTTATGGGGGGGGGGGGGACATGCGGCAAATACACTCCGAATGTCTCGGAGCAGGACGTGACGTGGAGCATCCGGTACGTGGCTGTGATTGAAATAGCGGAGCATGGCATACGGCACCTCATCGGTCACTCTCGGGATGTGTCATTTCGCAGGAGGGGAAAATCATATCAAGGCCAGGTCAGCATGTGCTAGTGGAGTAGTCCGAATTTTACCCGCTAGCGCTGCGGCAGGCTCGTTGTGAATATCGCATTTGATTTCCGAAATCCATCACCGATGTGAGCCTGTGCAGATAGGCAGACGGAAACGGAGCTAAATCCAGCATGGCTTCGATTCGCTTGTCTCAATGCGGTGTTGTCAGCCTACCAGAGAGTCAGCCGCGGTTGACAACTGTCCCGAGCATATCCTCCAGATTCGTTGGCTGTCCATTCGCGTCTCGTGCTTTATGGGCGAGCATCATGTAGCTGGCTGCGAATTTTGCCCACCAACTGACCCCAGGCCGTTTGCCGCGGGGTGCTCCTTAGCCGTGTTGCGATACCATCGAAAGATGGAACCTCTCTTACAACCAGTATCCTGTGCGTGGGGTCCCATTCACTTGTTCTGCGAACTTAACGCGTGTTATGTGATAGTTAAAGCTACAAAATATACTAAATAGGCTGTCTGCAAGTGCTAAAGACAGCCCTTAGTCCGGTTGCAGTTTTTGGGACAATGTAATAACACTCTGCGCAATCTGATGCAATCTGATAAATCAGAAAAAAACATCTTCTGCGGCGCGGGACGAACGTCCTGACGGCAGACGTGACTGTCATCACCACATAGATAATGCCAAAAAATGCATTCACACGTCTTTGCGACCACAGCATCGCGAAATGAGCACACGTTTTTGGAGGATATTGGTCGCGATGGGGCAGAGTACACGCCTCGGTAGTTCTCGTGGCCCACTCTGTATCGGGCCACGGTGTCTTGTATTCGGCACCGGTTTTGGAAAGGATGACGTTGGGAGCCTTCAGGAAGATTTTTGGCGCACCTGCGGGCCAGGCAGCTTTCGGGTCTGGTGGTGAGTGAGAGCCGTTATATTCGCCTACGCCGCGCGAGTCACATTCACGTTTACATCACGTTTTCATCCGCACTGCGTTGTTGATTTTTTTGCAGCAGTCCTTACAAATTCCACAAAAGGGATGGATCCATGGTTTGTGCATGGCAGCGTGCAGAATTTCGCTTGCATTAACCGATACATCCTTTGCCGACCCATTTCAGCGCATCCTTCAAAAAAGTGTCACTTGTTGCTAACAACTGAACGCCGTTATGGCCAGTAATTGCAAAGACTATCCGTCAAAAGGGTGACTGACAGGACCTAACTCGGCTGGGCCGAGCCGCCGAAGCTTCCAAATTGGAGGTCAGGTCACGTCAAAACTCGCTCGGTATGCGGCTTCGCTCGTAATTACTTGTTATCTCTTTCACATCTTCAGGATCGCGCCAGCTGTCAGAGATATCAATCGGCTCGGCGCACCATTCCGTAAATCCTGATAAATGGCGAGACCAATCTCACAATGAAATAACAGCCACGTCTTCCGCACACTTGTAGCGCGGCTTCCGAGGAGCGAGAGCTTCCTTTAACCCCGTTCACGGCGCCCGAGGGCCTCTGACTGATGCGCTCGCCGCGCCGAATTCCCAAAACGCCACGTGGCGCGCCTTCTGCTCGAACTGTTTGGATAGCACTTACGTTCGAGACAGCCTGGGAGGCTGTCTTGGGAGGCGAGCGCGGGCTCGAAGACCAGCGTTGACGCCGTCCGCTGGTCGATACAGGCACACAACAGCCTCACCGCTCAGGTGTCGGCGGCGGTACCGACGCGTTACGGCGATTGGTCGGCGGATGTCAGCGGCAACTGCAGCTCACGAATGCGATCAGGAGCGTCTCTGACCCGCCGCCTTTGAAGACGGGCTGGCTGGCGCTGGTCAGCGTAAGACGCAGCTCGCTCTCTCTCTCTCTCTCTCTCTCTCTCTCTCTCTCTCTCCTCTCTCTTCTCTTCTCTCTCTCTATATTTCTCTCTATCTCTATCTATATCCTCTCCCTCTTCTCTCTCTCTCTATTTATAGCTCTCTCTCCCTCTCTATCTCTCTATATATATCCATCTCTCTCCCTACTCTCTCTCTGCTCTATCTCTCTCTCTCTCTATATCTCTCTATCTCTTCTCTCTCTCTTCTCTCTCCTCTCTCTCTATCTCTCTCTCTTCTCTCTCTCCTCTCTCTCTCTCTCTCTCTCTTCTCTCTCTTGTCTTCTCTGATCAGGTAGTTGTTCATGTTTAGTACGCTTGTGGAAAGCGTTGGTAAACGCTAAACCACGTGTGCGGCATGCGTATATTCCGTGCTTGCACTGAAGGCCGGCGCTGCGCGGGGAAATGGGCCACCGTGGGTACGACCAGGAAACGTATCGTGTGTGTCGTGCTAATGCGCTGCTAACAGTTCATGCATGCTGAACTTCACCGCTGCGACAAGCTGCAACACTACGATGGTACTGATGCCGTGTTTCCAGCTGACGCATTTAGATCTTAGAAATGTTTTGAAACACTTACAGAATCATTTGCAAGCCCTTTGCGTGGCAACATGCATGCGTGGGTGGATTAGGGGGAACATGTAGGGACTCCTGATAAAAATCTTACCTTTGCATGGTAGCACATGTCCTAACACTGGAGAGCATAGTTGAATCGGAATTTGTGAAACGATGCCAAATGGATGTGCACTGGAGCAGTAAGCAGACAACGGCAGCTTTGCTAGACGGCTGATACTGTCCACTGCTCAACCCATTCACGTGCTGGGCCAAAAACTTGAGAAATGTGGCAGAACCTGCCGAGAGACGTGGCAACGTGGAATGCTGGGTAATCTGAAACAATGTTTAAATGCATGCGGTTTTTGGCGTTCGGATCGGTTACAGTAGACGGAAGGCCCTAGATCAGACGGGCAGTGCACTGCTGTGGTCTGCCATTCCGCGCGCATAGGCACGGAACCCTGATGCCCTTCCGGCCCAACTGGACCCCGCCCAACATGGAAACTATATTATGTGATAGCATAACCATTTTCACGGAAAAAATTACTGAGCAAAAAACTTTGAGAGAAAACACACAACATGATTATCTGTATAAAACCTAATCATGGTTCGCGGGTTCGTGTAAACACAAGCAAATAGAGTACATTCCAGTGATATTATCAATAAAATGTTATTTCGTTAGGCTGCCATCGTTGGTATCATGTGATGATAGGATGGATGTCGAAAATGTCCTGAAAACTGCCACGTTAAGAAATAGAGAGCAATCTTGGTGGGCGGCCAGCTTTGCAACCATGTAGAGCACCAGCTATATCTTCCCTGCGGGGGAGATGTGGCGTGTCGGAGCTTTGATAACCTCACAAGATCAAATGGACCTGGCAATTAAGAGACTGATAAATCATATCGAACAAAACGTGCAAATTCCTCAGCCATCAGTGATCCATGCATTTTCGTATACAGGTCTTTGAAGCTCAAGATTACTGACCCTCAATCATGCGCAGCTCAAACCCCGATATCAAGCACGCGACACCCACAGCCAACGCCACTATGCCACCAACACCTGCGGCGGTCAAATGTGACAAACCAAACGGAAGCTCGCCAGCGCAAAATAAGTTTGGCACTGGATAGAAGTGGAACAAAACCGACAACTTTCGTCTCAGGCGCTTCAAGGACTCCCGGCCTGAGCGAGACAACACCGACAGCCCTTCTGCCGCCTGCTGAACGGCGCTCCTGATGTCGGGCATCGATCTCCCCTCCTGATGTCGGGCATCGGTCTCCCAGCGACCCGCAATCGGCGCCGGCGCCGTCCAATGTTCAAACCTCAATCAGAACGTGACGCGCGTGCGCCTAGGTGGCAGCAGAATGGGATTTCCAGCACGCCGGTGACGTCAGTGGGACGTTAAAGGTCGAGACCGGAAACTGACCTGACCTGGAGGCGCGGCCCACGGGCGGTCCGATGCAGAATTCACGTCTGTACGTGCAAGCATGAGGCTCCTCCTGAAGCGGGTGCCGCTGCTGTGTCGCAACATCGCCAGATCAGGCTCTGGCCGCGAAGTACGGACAGGCGGGGCCCATTTCTGCCGAATATGTCCGTCCGACAGGGATGACATGCTCAGTTGGGGATAGAGCAGTGCTGAACCAGAGAAGAGTAGCTCTGGGGTAGAGCGCCGGACTTCGGACGGGAGGTCGTGGGTCCAGGTGCGATCGTTATGTCCCCGCCGCCATGGGTGGGGAGAGGATGCGGCACAAATGACCTCTGAGCAGCTGGCCTTTTTATTGCATTGAAAGACAAAAAGTGGTAATGCATCCTTTCCATTATGCAACAGGATGCCGGTGAATTGACATTAACCCGTCTAGCATCCTTATCCACTTTGGGCTGATCGCACAGTTGATACAGCACCTTTCCTTCCAAAAGCACTCAGCACCGGGCCAGTCTGATCCGGTGCTGCCCGGATCTTCTTCTTCCGATCCCGTCCGTCCTGCTTCACTTCAACCCAATACAATCCACACGTCTGGCAGCTCCCGGCCCCGTCCGACCGATGTTGTTTGGTCGGCCGTGTGACCTGGGTCAGCATGATCTGCAACTCATCCGGGCGTGCTCTGGCGCCGGGTCAGCTTGGCCGTCTTTCAGCACCGGACGGCCTCTGGTGTAGCCCGTTTGCTGATAGTCACTGACCCGAGCCCGGTCTTGCGTCACGGCCAGCTACTCTTCGGAGTTAGGTCATCACAATCCGGGGCTCTGCGCTCGCACCCATTGCGCCCTCTTGCCAGGGTTCTGTTTGCGTGCTCTTCGCTGGATTCACTGGATGAGGTAAAGCACGATATCTGTTATGGACCTCCTTTGCAAACCGCCTTAATAGTACACTAAGCGACCTTTAGCCAGTATGATAATAATAATTTGACTTTACAAACCTGCATTCATGCGCACAATTGTGTATCAATGCGAGCGCACGCACGCACGTGCACCTGCCCCCCCCCCCCCCCCCCCCCCACCCCCACCGGACACTCCGGCTGTCACGAAAATATACTCTTGCAACGGTAGCCGCAGCCGAGAGCATCTGAGCTGAAATAAACGCGACTACACGCTCCATCGACCCAGGCGACTGTCATCGATCTACTGGGGAACGGCCATCGGACTGCCCGCAAGAAATCCGCGTGGATTTCACAGAGGCGTTGTCCTGCGGGCGCGCGGCGCTGCGAGGTGGCGACGGGAGCCCCAGTGCGCGGCGGCGGTGATGCGGCACATAGATTCAGCCGACTGTGGCCGGGCTCGGTGGGCTCCGAATTCGAGCCGCCCCGTCGCTGTGTTGTTGATTGCGTGATTAAAAGGGGCCTGCGCCGTGACAGGCTATTTTCGTTTCACGCCACCACGCGGCGTGGTCGACGCGGCTTCATTAATCTGAAGCGGAAACATCGTTGGATTTATCGGATTAACTACCGCTCCCTCACATTATCACCTTGGTGTCATTTCATATGCAGATTACTTGCACTTTGAAATGGAATGTCTCTGCTCTGTGGATAGTCAGCGGAGAGCAGAATATCGTATTTTTCTCTCCACTCTTGTGTGATCAATCACAGCACGCTGCAGCAGTTCTGCCATCTGTTGCTGTCAGAAGCGGTGCAGATAACACAGCTTTGGAAGGCGAAATATTCAGCCTTATTGCATCATCCTGTCATGACGACACCATCCAGTGAGGTAACGTCACCCTCTTGCTCGTCAATCGCCAGTCACCGTTGATATATTCTGACCGAAAGCAACGCTTTTGCACGCAATGCCACGACCAGTGATCTGCTTGAATGGAGCGCTCCTCAGGAAGTGTGGTGCAGTACATTGCAGCGAATGAGTTTTTGTCTTTGTCATTACAACATGAAAATTGACAAATTTATAGCTCAAACAAAATATTCCTATGAATAGGACTGGTTAGCCTGAAGCTCACGAACTACAGCATGACTTCTGCAATACGTGGGGCATAAATAATGCATTGATTATGTAGATCTCTCTCTACTGCAAACCTACCCCAGTTCGAGAATACCCATTAAGTGGAAAACCTGCCTTTTACGGAACTGGAGTCATCCCATGATATTGTTTTGCTAGCTTTGCTCGTATATAGTTTCAGCACCGTCAAGTCGTATCGAATAGCTCTTTTTGCCCCTCCACTTTTAACGCTGCAATATTTCAACAACATGATGCATTTAACGTAAACCCTGTAGAAGGCCAGTATTTTATTGCAGCCATAATTTTTGCGGTACTTTGAACCGCACCGTTGTGTTCTCAGGAAGCCGTGACCGAGGGAACACCGAGAGAGACTGTGCAACAGTAGAGATATTTGCGTTCTTCCCGCGCTCGTTGGGTTAAGAGGCTTGAAATGTGTGACTGGAGCGTCATGTCTTTGATATGGATACATTATTATGCCTCTGTTTTATCGGGAAAAGTACTCAATGTAGTCCAATTCTAAAGAGCTACATTTTGGTGTATTTTGCTGCATATTCCACGGGTCCAATACGTATATAGTTGAACCCGTGGAATGTGCAGTGAAATACACTAAAATAGACGTGTTTAAAACTGAACCACACTGAACAGTTTTTCAACAAACCCAAAACTCTAGTTTAGAGTCTAGTTGTGGGCATGTAAGAGTCTTACGTTCACATTACACACAAAAAAGCAGCTTTTAGCTTTTTGTGACACCTGGACGGGCTATCGCAACTCGGCTTTAGAATCACGCGATCCATTCCAGCCTGTATTGGTGTGGTTTTATGGCGCCAGTACATTGGCTGTTCATTTTATGACCAGGCCTTTTACAAAAATGTAACAACAGCTGAGAACGTATCGCATTTGACCTGTTTCACATCCAAAACAGGAGAGTCACCGGAAGTTTTATTTGGGTTCGGTAAGGCTGAGCAATAGAGAGCCTGAGCGCAACCAGCATGGACCACAGAAAATTGCACATTCTTGCCATCTTGGCAGACCTGTGGTGCTTGTGGTCAAAACCACGACAGCGCAGAGTGTTAAGCAATCCACATGTATCGTTCCTCACAGCCAACACAACTCTGCTGGCTGCCGTGACTAGAGCTTGTAGAGAAGATTCGAGCGCAGCACTTAAACGCAGTGGTCCCAACGCAGCACTTGTACCTCGTGTCATACCGACTCGCCGCTCCTCCTGTGCCTCGTGTCATACTGACTCACCGCTCTTCCTGTGCCTCGTGACTGACCGACTCACCGCTCCTCCGGCAGGGTACGGGGAGGACATGCGCCAAGAGCGCGCCACGGTCGTCGACAAGCGCCGGCCATGACAGCGGTGACGTCACTGCTCGCCCTGGCGGCGGTCGCCACCGCGGCTGTCGCCCCCCTCCCTTCAGACCAGGTGAGACCGCATCTCCCAGCCCCTCCCCTTCTGACCTGGTCCCGGTTGTGACGTCACAGCGGGAAGAGAGCGGTGGCGATTGTGCTGGAAGCCTGCTGCCACCAAGCTGGCGGCGGTCGTCGATCTTGGCCGGGAAAGACAGTTTATTTACGCATTAAAATAATATTGATATTCGATTTGAACTGGTTCCGCTTGAGGAAGGACACCAGCAGTGACACGGGGAAGATTTCACTGGCTTTGCTAAATGTTAAGTCCCTTGTTCGTCCCTTGTTCTGTTTTCAACCTTTTCTCCGTATCGATCATTCGTGATATCACACCCATATCGGATGTTCTGACATCAATTTGTTTTCACTTCAGGGCCGCTCTCACAAGGCCAAATCCATCAACGATCTCGAGTTCTCACGCGTGTTTACTTTCGTGCCTCGTGACAAATGAAGCAGAAATGATCCTCGTGCGTGAAATACTGCTCCGATTGGTTCACTAATTGGCCCGGAAAAACAACCGTAGGCCAATAAACAACCCTTCGGTGAGACGATTTCATGTGATGGAGCATCGAGCTGCAGCTCAGTTTACGGGACGGAATCCGTGTAAACAATCAGAGCCGGAGAATTGTTACCACTTTTCGATGCTGCCACAGAAACCCTTTGTAATGAACGCGCAAGAGTAGCTACAAGTACTACAAGCGTCGCTAGAAAGTTATATTGGGTTCCAAACGCTCATCCAATGAGCTGTTACTTTTGACCTCATTACCCGGAGCATAGATAGAAAAACCATTGCCTTTACATATGACTTTAAAAACCGGCAACGGCTGAAAACGGGCCCAAGCTCAGCCTAGTCCATGCAAGGCCGGTACCATCAGTGAACTGGCTGGCAGAGGTGCCCCTGGATCCCAAGGATGGGCCCAGAATGCCAAGGTTCCGTGCTGATGGGGTGATGGGACCAGATCTCGGAATCTTTTTTTGGGAGTCGAGGTGCATGTCTGCTGGCCGGTAGTCAATCTCTGATTAACTGTTTGAAATGCGTGTGCCCGTTCGCCGCATTGCTTCGCAGAGAGGTTTTTGCGGTGCTGATGAGATGAAATGTATGTGAAGTGGCAAAGCGCCATGAAAAATAAACAGTTATTACCCCAAAAAGTAGTGAATATAGACAAGAATTGCGTGCATTGCTCTTGCTACCTAGGATTCCGTTGGAATTTCAATGAAACAAATAATATAAGACATCTGTGTCGAAAGAAGGTAATATAACTTTCGCAACGACGTTAGTATTGCGAAATGAATTGACCAAAGTCTGTCGAACACAAATCTGGGCAGGTGTACAAGAACAACGCTAATCTAACCAGGCAGCAACTTTTGTTTGTCATGGTGGCGAACTAGGATTACAGTGGGAAAATAGTCTCGTTGTAGAGGCGCCATTCAACCACGAAACGTGGATTCCAGTGGAAAACTCTGTAAGAGGCTTTCAAATGGAAGGCATGAACACAGAAGGCAAATTCAAGAAGGCTGGCTCCCCAATCCGAGTTAGGCACGTTGACTTTAGGCAAGCATCTGCACCGTGAGATTGTGTTCTAAACATGCACGCGTTCTGCTTATGAACCGGTGCCTGACGAAGAATCACGTCTTTTTGTTTTTAGTGATAAGACCTATCTGATCTTTACTTAATTGCGGGCTATTGATCAGTTCATTTCAAGTTGTCTTGAAAACACATCGAGACGTAGGGACAGTATAATCCGTGCGCTGCAGCATAAAGCATTCCTATGGTTGCGGACACTTGTGTGCAATCCGACGCTAGTGATAGTTTGTCAGAGACCAGTCGTTTATTTTGTGACAGATGCACACGCATGCACGCATATATATATATATATATATATATATATATATATATATATATATATATATCTGTATATATATATGTATATACAGTATATATATACATATATACATATATATATATATATATATATATATATATATATATATATATATATAATATATATATATATACAGATATAGATCTGTATATTTATATATGTATATACATGTATATATATATATATATATATATATATATATATATATATATATATATATATATATATATATATATATATCCGTCGCGTATATATATACGCGATGGTTTGTCTAGTTCAGCTGTCGTGGATCGATTAAAGCCAGATTTCAGGATAAGGAAATGAATGTAATATATTGTTTAACATGGTGAAATAAAGGGAATCAGATGCGCATCAACACTGTTAAAAGGAAATGTCCCCGGAATGGCGTGTTTGCCTTTCAGGCGCGTATGCAAAGTTTGTAACTCGTTCCATCACAGTCACTGTGCAACACCAGCACGACATTACGTCACGGGGTCAGAGGTCAGTTGCATCGTGCAATAAGCCATGTTTGAAGGAGACATGCTCCGTCCGAAAAGAACCCGACCAATAAATGCGTCATGCAGCCCGGCTGCGGGTATATCTGGCCAATCGCGCGTGACTGTCGTTCTTTGGTTTCAACCCGTGCAAGTCCACTCACATCACTAGGGATGTGGGAAGTAGGGAAACATTGTCGATGTGTAGATAGCAACGTGACATGCATAGAACAGTACTGGTCCCGCCATTTCGACTCGGATGTACCTGACGTTCAAGAAACGTTCTTGTTCAGAGATAGCCCCGCGATCTACGAATTTTCTGAAGCTGCTTCTCAAGTGCTTCTCAAAAGTCGTAGGTATTTTGATACATTTAGAGCATGGGCGTTGAAAGCTCATGACGTTTCTTTTGCGATTTGTGCTGCACGCATCTTGTCCAGTTTTCGTCTCCTGCGGGCGGCATGTGCTCGTCCGCCCTCGATTGATCCTTCCTGACTGCGGTCTGCACGTTCGCGGGCAGCACGCGGCTGGTGCCGTCGTGTGGCGAGCAAGATGACCTCGCTTAATTGCATTGTTTGGGCCGCATAGCGCATCGGCACTTGGCTGGCGTAGACGATACCGGGCGGCGCGTCTTCTTCAAGGACGGCGGACACGGACCGCGTCCGGGCGGTGACACAAATTACCGACGAAGGTCTCCCGCTCTGTGCCCTGGGTCGAACTGATGTACTAAAAGGCGACTTTGCCGAGGGGAATTCATGAATTGTTAACGTGCAAAAACTGCACGCGCATAGACTGCGACGACATTCGAGTTAGCGTATCTATGAATGAAAGAGGGCGGTGACATTACCGCATACTCGCTTGACCTTGATGACTACCGAGTGTGACACGTACTAAAAGAGTAACTGAAAGCATAGCGAACATAGTTGTCTGGGGAATTTCGCTTCTGGAATACATTGGCCTACAGTTGCCTCTTGAAAGAGGCAGCTTTGACTTGGGAAGAGTGCGCGCCGTGGATGTGGTGCGAAGGGCCCAAATGAGAGCGTGGTGGATTGGCATTATCATTAGTTGGCATTATCACAATGATGGCTTAGTTGGCCAAGCGATCTCAAATATTACGAATATTTTGGATGGAACACGCCGGCGTCTTTGTCATCCCTCTGCGGTCATTTTTGGTGTTGCAATACCCACAAGAAAGACGGCAGTGTTTTTGTCCCCCATGACGGATGACCAAATCCCTGTTATCTATCGCATCTCGATATGGCATATAACCGCCGCAAATGATCTATGCCAGAGTCGTGAAAAGTGATGTTAAAGATGCAGCTTTCCCGCTTAGGTACAACTGAAAGGATTCCAAATTTCGTGTATCACGCAGTTCCGCTCAAGCTATAGCTCAAAATTTCATCTGGTGCTGGTTTTGCTGTACCTGAGCACTTGTGGCAGCGTTCAAATCCAGTCTGTCCATACCTGCGCTTTGGGCGTATCTTGCCCCTGCTGCGACCTCTACCAGAAATAAGAAGAGTGACGCAGTGTGAGTAGATGACGACAATTCTGGAGTTCCGACCCTGTTAGGTGAGGTCAAGGTTTTTCTCATAATTAAGAGATCGCTCAGTAAGTATTAGCAAATATAGTGACAAAACCTGTTGGATATTATCTGAAAGGTGAAATTTTACTACGCCATCAGGAAATGGTGCGCTTAATAGAGGTTCTGTTTATTTCTTCCACACAGCGCATATAAGTCCGGTGCGAAAGTTTAAAATCTTGGGAACTTGGACCTCTTGGCATTCAGAAAGTTGCATCCATATCAAAAATGTTTCCAGTTTCCCTTTCCACGGCAGTCGACTAAACGTATTTTTTACGACTTTCATTGTGATGATAGTCAATTTCCTTTCGTCTACCTTTGCTATGGTGGTCAATGCCGAGCAATACTGCACAAACATTTGGTTCAGCTTGCCACAGCCACTGGAAAATATGCTGTATAATTGCGTATCCCCGACAGCCCACAGTTATTGCAATTTCAAAATTCATTCAACAGCATGCGTTAAATTTTCACAAATGAATGTCCAATACACTGCCGGTACGTTTCAGTGGGAAGGGGCAGCCTTTCTGGGCGTAAACAAAAGGGCAAAGCACTTTGATACATTTATTAGCATCGATATGAAGTCATCATTATTTTCAATTAGTTCCGTCGTGAAATACATGACATAGATACATTCAAATACGATGTGATGCCCAGCACGTGGGACCTCAGGCACCATTCAGTCCTATCCATTCAGGCCTTCTTCTAGACTTAAGAGCACATGCTAAGTCCTGTCGGCCGGCCCGCCCCTAACCAAAAACGAGTTTTAATGGCGGCGGCACGTGGTGTGCACGCGCCAAAAACGCAAGTCAAGCATAAACTCGCACGGCGCTGATTTCATGTGAAAAAGTCGGCTAGCCTACTCGCCCATTTTGCCCTTTGTGGAAGTATCAAAAGTGAATGGCACGCCAGCTGAAATAAACAAAATAAACGGACAAACTAAGGGCAACGAATAGCATGTCATGCGAACCCTCTTACATACAGTCCTCTTGCATGGCTTAATAACATGATGTCATGCTTTTCCTCATTTGCTGGCTAGGGGTGCCGCAACATTTAGTATGATTGTTTTGCGGGGATTAAAGCTCAGCTGAAGGACGAGGCTTTGCATCAAGGCGTGTCGGGAGGCATTGCCCTTGGCTACCTGCCAACTAGTGACGGATGGTAAGGTTCCGTCGTACTCAGTTAATATATTATAAAGGTGGATTTATGTGGTAATCAGGCAGTGCTCTGCTTTATACAGCGCCAGTAATCCTATATTCCTTACAAGCATATGAGCACCATTCCTTGCTAATGAGCGGTGTCTGTCACTCAAAATGATTGCAAATGAGTTAAGTATTCTGTCACTGAGCTACGGCAGACTTCGATAAGGCCCTATCGTCTCACCCTGCAAGCAGTGTTTGAGCTCTTTGTCTCCCGCTCCCTTCTCCGCAGCCGACAGCCGGAAATGCAGCGAAAAGCTGCACCAATATGGCTCGGGTTATAGGTGACACTTTCCAGGGACCGCTTTGCATACAAGGAGCAGGGCTACGAGTTTTGGCATCCAGTGACCAGGTGGCTTTGGCCACGAGCTTGCTTTGAGACCAGGCTATATAAGGCACGGTCCGCCTGGTAATCTAGGGCGTGTTTCAGGGTCTTTCACGTGAGATCCGGATGGAGAATCTTTTTACAGACGGCTGGCTTGCTGTCGGGACTGTGTTCTGAGCGTCGCTGTCGGTGGCCTGCCTTCTTTCGTGCGTATCGTTCATTGAAGTACAAAATGCACTGTGTGTAACGTGATCTGTTGCATGGCATTGTTGCGCTGCTGTATAACGTGGACAGTACGCAGAAAACGACAGCACTTAAGACGGCCCCGGCGCCTGAGAGAGGTACTTATAGGATAGGGGCCTCCGTGCAAAAGCCGAAAGGCTCCGAAGCGTCCAGCGGGGTCCTGGTCTGAAATCAGATTCACGTCATGCTCGTCACGTCCAAAAGGAATCGGTCGATCGCAAGCGCTCCAAAGTGCAAAAATGGCCGTGATCAGTTGTAAAACGTTCGAGAGCTGAAATAGCTCTGTAATCCTACAGCGATACGTACTATTGAAGCAAATCTGACGCATACACATCTAGACACGAGTCACACCATTGTGAAAGGGCCGCAGGCGCCAGGGGTCGCCCTTGAAGTAATCTATCAATATCGTGAAGCTTCCAAGGGCCCTTGGCCTGCAGAACCAGCCACCTTTCTTCGTCCTCGGGAGGTAGTTGGAGACCTTCACGTATGAGAAGACACGCATGACCACCGTGGTTACAGGACACTTATTCATAATCTTCAAAGGCTTCAAAGTAGTACAGAGATCTATGATCGCGCTCCTTGGTACTGACGGAAGTCTGCTGGGTGACACATGACCTGCTCGAAGTAACCTCATGAACGTTCAGAATTCCAATTTTGTTGATAGAAAACCTTGCGAATGCAAAACATTTTTGTGATCACGTTGCAAGAAGTCTTCTGGTACTGCAAAAACAAAACTGGGCTAGAGGGAGGTTCCTGTGCGGCGAGAGAGCTACAACTCAGACACACACCGGCAGCAGTAGCCTGCGAGTTCTGCAGATCGACACCTCTTTCGTTACCTGACGCGAACAAGACGGAGCTCCGCGGCCATTCAGATTCGAACTCCAGTTCGGGGCCGCATGGCGATACACCCGATGTGCCCATCACCGCCTGCTGAGAACAACACTGCGCCTTCAAATTGTATTGGATTTGCAGATTGCCATTTGCTATCTCCCGAACAGCTGTGAGGGGGCACAGCACACGCCAACGCTTCTGCACTCCTTCTGTAGACTCTTCATTGGTAGTGCCTGGATTATCTGTGTTTGTTATTGTCAGACGATCTCACTGTTAAGTTTTCATCCGACATTTCCTGCAGATCTTTGCAACATGCAAAGCATTGAACATAAGAGGCGAAAGCGAGCGCCGTAGAATTTCGAGCTATTTCGAGGCGACAACGGGCACCGTGGAAATGAACGCTTGATGATTGAGCAGAATCCCTGCCAAGGTTATGTCTGCCGGCCAGACCTTTTACCTGGAAGAACATGAGATAACCAGGGGATATGCACGGCTTAGATAGCCTCAGTCAACTGAAGCCTGTCAAAGTAGCCAATTCGGTGCTAGTCTGCTGGTTTTAGCACTAGAATCCTGCTGATAAAAGCTGCATTCGTCTGCAAGAATGACGCGATAATTCATGGAATAGCTTGATCATAGTTGCTATAAACAGGCGCGTGGCCACAGCAAGCCAATCCCAAGGATCGTCCAATCATTACACATACTAAGGTCATACTAATTATCGCATGTGACCGGTACAAATGTAGAATGGCTTAATTTCGGACGAATCGCGTCAACTAACCGCTCTCGAAAGTCAAGCATATCGATGTGACAGAGCTCACACCGACTGCAAAACACTGCGATTTTCCTGTATTTATATCATCGTCTGCCACGGAAGCGATAAAAAACGAAAAGGTGACGTGATTGTTGCGCTTCCACCTTTGTGTGTTTTCGCGGTGTGGGATATGCTAGTAGAAAGTCCAGCTTAGAGCTCACCGTTCCCGAACTGTGAGCCCATTGGCTTTCCTCAGCAGCATCCTCGTAAGACAGCTGTCTCACAAAGACAGTCGAATGCAAAGACAAACATCCTGCCTTTCTTCACGTCATCTCGGGTTGTGCACCGGCGGTGAGATGTTCGCGTCTAACCGTGCCGTGTCTAATCGTGTCTAACCGCACCGTTCTCCGCCGGTAGGACACGCCGCGTGAGTGGCTGACGTTGCTGCCGACCAACATCAGCTTCAGCTGCGCAGGTCGCGTTCCCGGTTACTACGCCGACGTCGACAGTGGTTGTCAGGTGAGAGGGCGGGGCGCTCGGAGCAGGCGCGGGCGCCGAGAGAGCCAACTTGCAACTGAACGGCATGCACATTTGCTGTTTATGGCGAGGGAGGGTGCATGCGGCCTCTCGGGGCTGACCGTGGACCCAAGGATGTGGGCACAGCAGTGGCATTGACACTTGCGCTTTCTAGGTTGCTTTAAGCGAGACGATGATTTGCAAGCGCCTTGTACGACCCAGTCTGAGTCTGGAAAAAGGCGCTGCAAAATCGTGAATGCTCAGAGGCGCGTCATTTCATTAAAAATTGAAATGCTCCACGATGATAGCAAAATTGCAAAGCGGTGGGTTGTGGAAATGCGTTCAATCCCCCTCAAGCATAGAAAGATGAGAAATATGGTGCTTTTATATTAAAATTCACGAACCACGTAAAAGTGAGACAGCGAGGAGGCCGTTGGGCCCCACGTTCAGTCTGACAGGCCAACCTCAGCGACAGACCGCGAGCTGCCATTGGAGGACTGACATATCCATCCCTCTGTCACGTACTGGAGTCCCCCCCCCCTCCCCCGAACAGCCCGCCCGCGTCCCGGACCCCGCCAGCGGCCCAGGTGACACCACCGTGGGTGGCGTTATAACGAGACGCCCGGCAGGATGAGGCTCGGGTGACCAATCATCGGCGGGACGGATCGGGCCCGCCTCCGGTGCCCAGCGGGCGCCGGCCTAGCGCTAACGGTCAGCACCGACACCACGCGCGCGTCCCCGTCAGAACGGCCGCCGCCCTCCCGCGCGGCACGTGGCGTCCGAGGTGCCCTGGACGGCGACCTTTGACGCCGGCGGCGACCTTTGCGCGACACGCGGCGCCGCTGCCACTGGCATTGTGTACGGCTCGGCCCGCGCGGGCGGCTCGGCTGCCGCCCGGGAGGAGTGGGTCACGTGATCGGCCTGCGGAGGCTCGTGCCGTTCAAGGTCACGGGCGGACCGGAGGCATCTGCCAAAGAAGGAAGCAGTGAAGGCCAGAGGGGTGTGAGAACTGGGATTGGTGACATTAAAACAGTACGTCCTTTGAAGGCTTTTTGGTATCGCACGGTTCAATTGACGGGATTTACAACCGCTCTTGTTGCTGCCAAGATCCTTTACTCATAGATAATTTTCTTTCAGGATGAAAAAGAGCAGCACCAATTATTTGTGTAAAACTGAACGGAACCGACCTTCAGCATATCAGGTGGTCGTGGTAAACAGATGAGTGGATCAATTATTAAAATATGTTATGTAAATAGCGAACCTTTTCACAGCGGTGTTCATGGTCACCTGTCACGACTCACTCACGACCCTAGATACAAGTCAACTTGTCATGAGTCGTGCTTTGGGGCCATGAACACTGCTGGGAGCGTCTGGTGTTCTCATGACAAGCTGGACGATTGCCTGTGATCATCCTTAATCAGCACGTCCTGATCAAGGATGGCCGGTTCTTTTCGGCGGAAAGGCTCAAAATTCCAAAAGACCAGAAGGTGAATGCATGCTTGCTTGCACCAAGGATGCTGCTAACGGTTCAGCGGCTCCCACAAGTCCGGTCCTTGGGCTCAGAGCCACCCGGTGTCTCGGCTAGACTTGGCACGAGGACCCGAGTTAAAACCAGACGAAACAAGCAACGTGAGTGCATGCATCTTATACATCGCACGTGTGCGGCAGGATGCCTGAGAGGAGCCCGCAGCGCACCGCATAGGTACTCATGCACGGACATTGGGCTGGACAGCTAGCCTGGAAACAGGAGCGCCAGCTACTACCACCAGTGGATATGCGCCTATGTTATACTTGAGGCCCGCAATCCATGTCGCTTCAAATCAAAAGAAGCTACAGTGTACATTTGTTGCAGACGCCCTTCGCTGTCGCCAAGCCAGCTGATTCCCCAAATACTCGTGTAATGTGTTTCGCAAACACACAAGGGCCTGCTCGTTTGAGTCCCAAGTCGGTACCACCATGGCGTCACCAGCTTACTTGATCGTCTGCCACAGGACGACGCTCTCTTCCCCTCAGATAATGTTTGCACAGATATTGTTTAAATGATAAGCCACGCCGGAACATTGCCCGCGCCTCGGGCCCCAAGATGGATGGCACGACCCGATGCGCAATGCTTCTGGAAGCGTGTTAGGCAGAGTGATTGCTTCCAAATTGTAGTGAGCGTGCAATGATGTGTGCTTGCAAGTGAAGCGAGCAAGTACGGACAAACGCTAGGATGGATTTATTCGCTCCGATGTGTCATTTGACTGACAGAATCCGTGTGGTGTATGTATGCAACAAATGTTCTCAGTTGTATATACATATTAAATGGTTGTATGACCCGAAGCCACACGAGGTTTCTCTGTTCAATAAGATTATTTACCCTTCGCAATCGGAAGAAGTCCTGAGAGAAATGTCCCAGTAATTATGTGTTGTTTCGTCATTTCCAGTCACATTCTACCAACAAGGGCGTTAATCTACCAGACGGTAGTTCCACATTTTCTTGAAGTAGCCTGATCAATGCTCAGGCGCCAATGCGATCCTTGAACATCATGCATCGCCACGTGTACGTTATCTTCACCAGTTCAGGTCCGCTGCACGGTGGGCCGAGTCGTGGTCGCGGCCGATGCTTTCACTGTGCCGACATACCAACGCCGGTGGCTGCAACGTCTGATCACAACCCCTGACGCGTTGACGCTTGCCACATTCCCATTGGCTGATGTGTCAGTCGTGCCAGAGCCGGAGGCTGAAGGCGCAGGACGTGACCATGCCGTGCGCCTTGCCGGCAGATGTACCACATGTGCGACCCGCAGTCGAAGCGCTACAGCTACCTGTGCCCGGCGCTGACCGAGTTCAACCAGTTCTACATGACGTGCGTGCAGCACGAGCGCGTCAACTGCTCCATGTCGGAGAAGTTCTACCATATGAACGAGATGATCGGCAAGCCCCGCATGCGCTTCCACAGCCTGCACCACGACGGTGAGACTTGGCAAGGGGTTGATTGCCGAGTGGTCGGCACCTTCGGTTCATACGCGGGAGGCCCTGGTTCGAATCGCGGTAGAGCCTTGGCCCAGATCGCTGACTTTGCCTCTGTAGTCACCGACGCTGCAAAAAGAATGCCAGCCACGTACGTCAGTTTTTTAAAGGCTCCTGACAAACAGCGACATTGGTTCACCCAGGCAGGGCACAGGTGCCCGGCCGAGCCTCGTCCGTGCCAGGTGCGTTTTGAGGTGACCCCCCGCCTGTGTGAACGCTCCGGAGGTCGGCGGTGGTTGATTTCCGGTGAGCATGGCACGTGCCGGAGCTGGAGAGCGGCCGGTCGGTCCGCCGCGTGTCCGCAACAGGTGGCAGCTTTAATTAGCTGTATGATTAATTTCCTCGCTGAGTGGACGTAGGAAAGCCATGGCAAGATCAGTGAGATGAAATTCACAAGCGCTGCTGTTTACATATAGTGCCATTTCCAATCAAATGTAGAATTATCGCATGTGTATGCACATGAAGGTGCGGATGAAGGGCAGAATGTCGTCTAAATGTTACTGCATTCAAGCTTAGATATATGTTGTCGTGCCGCTATCTGGAATGTCGGTGTATGAACCAACGAAGCACGTCATTCATTTGGTATTGGTAGCCAGTGATTAACTTCGGATAGTCATGCACACAAGGACGGGGCGTGATGGCTGTAAGCTAAGCACACATTTGGTCACTTGGAACTTCGGCATTGTCCGTCTGCAGCGTCCCGCAAAATGGGACTTTCACCCGCTTAACGGCTTACTTGTACGAAGAACCGACCGGCGCGTTAGGATATGCGGATGATGTGCCAACTTCAGAGATCTGTCTGAAAAAGTATTTAGTGCAGATCGTGTCCCATCTGTCTGGCACACAGCCACACGCTTCGTCGACAGATAACCTGGCAGTAGTGGCTTTGCACGTCCGTCAGAACCACTGGTCGCTTAATCAGGACTTCTGCTAGTCTGGCTGGGGAGGAGTCAGGGCGTATACTGTACAATCAATTCACTCACAAAGCCCTAAAACGGGAACTTAACTCCGCGGATTTGGCGTACGCGTTTGGAAAGCTAATGAGGCTCATTGCACAGGTGAGGAATCAGAAGATAAAAGCACTACATCTTTGGCTTATAGGAACTTTTACGGCCGATAAGAACGCGCGATTTTTTCGCAAACGAAACGCGGTCTTAAGGCATTCTTGCTGCGCGCTTGAACCCTCCCCCAGAGTGCACGGGGCCGCGGCTGCCGTTATGTTTCATCATCATCACCAGTCGGGGCGGCGCCGCCGGCGTTAACCGCCAGCCGGTCGTCATCGGGTCGATTCGCCTGCAGAAGGTCGCGGCTGGTGGTCAGGCGATCGGGGCTGCGGGCGAGAACGCCCAGGTCCCGGAGAGCGAGGTCAGCTGGCTCGTGTGGCCGCCGCAGGTGCCACCGCTGCTGTTTCACGGCGGATTTACGTGATCAGGCGCGACCGAGAGTTTAGTGGGGATTTGTGTGCCCATTGAGGGAGGACGACAAGAAGCGTGGGAAAGGGACGAAGAATGGACGCATGAATTTGTTCGGAAGTAAGATTTTTGAGTCTTGGTGGGGACCTCTGACAACGCTGACTAGAGAGCTCTCACACGACGCACGTTATATCTCGCAGAGCTGGCGTCTTCTGTTCTCAGAGCCAGGGTTCTTCAAAGACCTGAGCTGTTTACTCGGCGAGTACTAGAGGGACAGTGCAGGCAGGTCGGCACGCTCGACCCTGCACTGCCACTCGTTTCGTCGAGTGATGTTTAGCTTGGAGTGTAACCGTCCATGTGCTCCGCTTCGTACCATACGTGGAGCATTCTCTACTCCAGACGGCCCGCTCTGCGCTGATTTGCTCTCGCTTTGCGAAGCTCCCACTGGCTGATATTGCACGCAGTTATGATGCTATTTCAGTTTCATAACATGCCTGCATATTTCACACGTATTTCGTACACCATACAGTAAATGTCATGTGAGTATTCTCCTTATTGGTACATTATTCTTACCTTCAATGATGCCGACTGCCGGGCGACGTGTTTGGCGAGGCACTTATTGAGAGCTGGGTGCGGTCAGATACCGCAGCCAGAAGCCTCTTGACAGAGGGAACGCGGGCATGGTACCGTGCAATTCGGAGAATCTGCCGTCATAGTCCATCTGTTGTCGATCTTGAGAAGGAGCTTGTG
Source organism: Pollicipes pollicipes (assembly GCF_011947565.3). Lineage (NCBI taxonomy): Eukaryota > Metazoa > Arthropoda > Thecostraca > Pollicipedomorpha > Pollicipedidae > Pollicipes > Pollicipes pollicipes. The sequence goes on along the minus strand of NW_023597034.1, from coordinate 41,661,650 downwards.
CAAGACCTCCGGCGGCTCGCGGCGGCTTACGGTGCTGGAACGGTGAAAGTAGGCAAAGCGCTCCCCGCAATTCCATCGTAATGGGGTGCCGGCAGTGTCAAGGGAATAGCTGCTGAGAAGCAACAACAGCCGGAGGCAACATTGTTAGAACCTTGCGCTACAGCTTGACCATGACTTGACCGTGACCACTTTCTGCACACCAGCTACGCGGGTGTGCAGAAAGTTCTCGGGCGTTTAAGCTCTGCCTACTTTCCATCTCCCTTATCGGTATGAGCTACCCTCTGCAAAACACTTACAGCGCATCGATTCTGCTGCATTTACGTGGCGCTCTGCAGCTATCACGGTGTTGTGTCGAATGACATCGCATGTATAGACTTCTGCGTCTTCCGCCGGTGGACAGGTATAGTCTCCCACGACAAGTGCCATCCCTCACTATCGTGCCCAAACTGACATCAGTGCTGACGCCTTACAGTGTAGAGGTATCGATGTAAGTACGTGAGTATTCAGGTGTTCTGGCTGAGTAGACGCCGTCGCCGGAAATTGCGATGTTCGTTCTCCACCAACATTGAAAAGGTTCTCTGAGGGCGCGACCGCCGCTCCAATATCCGCTGACACGGATATTTTAACGACTCAACAGCGCTTCACCGGCTTCGAGGCAACGCACTTATGGTTGACCCAGCGCTTCTGAAGAGGTCCGATACGCATCTCACCTTGGACTGAAAGATGACGTGCAGGGAGTAAATCAGGGAAAGGAAGGAGCGGGGATAGATGGAGAGATGGTAGCGGACGTCGACATGATGTTCTTCCCGGCGTGCCGCCATGAACTGCGCCTTTCTAAGGACTTGTGGCCGTGTGCTGTCACAGCAGTGAGTGACAAACTCCACTGTTTTGCCGATAAAGCACCACAGACTGTTTTAACCACAATTCTTCAGCTTTGTTTGTGTGTGCAATTTAGACCACACATGGATGCCTCCTTCTTAATAGGCTTGGCCTTGTTTGATGGTCTGTCAGGCGTTTGAGGTTATTACATGTGGCAGTGTTGACGCTGGCTGCCTCGGGCTGTACTTAAACGGAAAACAGGGAATGATGCACGGTATCACGCAACATGTCGATCACGCGGGTGCGTGATGCAGAGAGATAAGACCTCTCACCTCGCTAGGAAGCAGAGTCAGCTGACAGAACGGTTTCTGTGCAATATAATCTTGAAATTCTTTCCACACGTATTTCGATGAGTTTTTGTGCAAGCATGACATCAACAGCGTTGCAAAATTGACTGTGATGTGTGAAAATTCCAAAAGGAGCACTTTAAAACATCCATTTGTGAATGCATGCAGACGTTCCGACGGGCTTTCGACGACGGCCGACCAACGTCCAAACGACCGAACCTTAGTCGCGTTTCTCCAGCATGCTTGACTACGGTATTGGACGTTCACGATCGATGCGCTTTGCCCGCAGATCACAAAAAGAAGGACACGGAGGGCTCCAAAGCAGACAATCAGGTGGATGTGTCGGCGCCCGCCGGTGAAGTCCTGTTCGAGTTCGAGACTAAGCTGGACATGCCGCTTCCCAAGTTACGCCCGCGGCTCCGGCCCCGTCAACGTCTGACTACGAAAGCTGCCGCCTCCAGTCTGTCTCCGACCACCACCCCTGCCCCAAGGAGAGTGCAGAGCCACCGGCGCGCGGGTGCCTCGAGCGCCAGAAGGCGACGCCCAACGAATGCCACCACACCCGCCCCAGCGACCGGAAGCGCAACAGTCTCTAATGCGGCGGGTGCAAAGGCGTCGACAGCAGCGCCGTCTGCCGGCAGAATTGCAGCGCCGCCTACCGGCAGAGCTGCGAGTCCTTCCACAGTCGGCGGCCGAGGCGAGCCAGCCAAACCAACGGCTCCTACGTCCGCGCCGACGCGACGCGCGCTGTTCACCACGCTGACCAGAGCCAGCGCTGGCACAGTGACGACCCCAGCACCGAGGCGGACCACCGCACGCACAAACGCGCCGCCGCGGCGCCGGCAGCCGGCGGCCGCCGCCACGACGGCAGTGCCAACGACCCGGTCGCCGCCGGTGTTCGGCGAGAAGACCCGTTCGCGGCTTCGCGGCACGGAGCGGCCAAAGGCGCCCGCTGTCGGTGCGATCGGCGCTGTGACCGTCACGGAGAGGCCGGGACCCCGGGCGAAGACCGGCGACCGGCCGCGGGTGTCCGGCGGCGAGGCGCACAAAACGAGAGGCGGCTCGCTGAGGATGAAGCCGCGCTTGCGGCTGTCGGACATAATACCGGCGAACAGGACGTCATCGTCAGCCGCAGACATCGCGGCCGAGGCAGTTTCAGCGGTGGAGAAGACACTGAGCCCGCCGTCCGCCCTCAGCGCGGCACTAGCGGCGTTCGAGCGGCGGGACCCGGCGCTGCCCAGGAACACATTCCAAACGTTCGGTCTGCCGGGCAGTTTCGTGTTTGGGATTGAGATGGACGAGGGCAGGCCTGTTGCGGTCCTGCCTCCGAAACCCCGCACCGCCAAGGCAGCGCCAAGCACCACGACGCCCCGGCCGACCACAGCGTCACCTACGACAACTCGCCGAACCACCGCGAAGACGGCTCGGACCGTCCGGACGCGCACAACCACTCCGAAGTCGGTGACCGCCAGGTCGACTGTCGGGCGGATTACGACGGAAGCCACGCGACCCCCGAGACCCCCGACAACGCGGTCGGCGCCCAGAAGGACCACGCTTCCGCCGGCCACCGCGGGGAAGGCGACCACACGCCAGACGCCGCCACCGACCACGCCGCGGCCAGCAGTGACGAGACGGACCACAGAGAGAGGAAAGGCGGAGGCGGCCGCCTCAACAGCGCGAGCGCGTGTGATCCCCAGGCCCAGCGCAGGATCTCGGCGAGCGACGACCGCGAAGCCCGCCAGGCTGGCGCGGAGACGGCGGCCGCCGGCCAAACAGCTCCCGGCCCCCGACGAGCTGGAGGCGCTGAAGCTGTCCTTTACGATCGAGCCGCCGCAGTTCGCGCTGAGGGAGGACGGGCCGCACGAGGAGCGCAAGATGAAGGTGCGCGGCGAACTCATCACGGGCGAGATGGCGCTGCGCAAGATGATGGTGGACCAGCTGAAGCCCGTCTACTTCCCCTCACTCAAGGTGCCGTTGAACCTGTTGCCGCCGCTGCTGTCAGAGCATCATGAACCAGACGGCGGGATGATCAGCACTCTGACACTGCCGGTCCGGCGAAGCCGCACCAACGACCTACTGGCCACGGGGGGCGTGGAGAGTCTGCTACCGCCGGATCTGGGCCAGCTAGTGTCGCCTGGCGGCACGACGCCAGCGACATCTACACAAAGTTCGGCGTCGACTCCTGCCTCGTCGACGCAGGCGACGTCGACGTCGGCGACGTCGCAGCGACCGCCTTCGTCCCGAAGAACGGTGACGCCGAAGGAGGATCCACCCGGACTCACCATGAAGTTCGAGAAGACGAAGAAGAAGGGTTTCAAGGTGGGGGACTCACACGGTTCCAAGGAGGAGGTTTGTTATCCCTGCATGAAGTCGTTCATAAAGGACCTGGATAACTGCCACCCGTGCGTCGTAATCCGGTGAGCGGTCGGCGCGCGTCAGCCGACCGGTAAAACGAATAAGTAAGACGAGTCAAACTGACTTTTTCGGTAAATCTGGACTTGACTCGCAGTTACTGTCTAGGGCCTGCGATGAAAAACAAATCAAATTCCGTTGATCGTGGTTGGCTTGAGTGGTGAGTGTTGTGATTCCGTGAGGTGTTGTAGAGAAGCGAGTGTTGAATCCGGACGCGGTGGATCAGGCGGACGCATGTCAGTGAGCTAATGAGACGGCGTGGAACTTCTGCATGAGGAGCGTATGGGGTCAAGTGACGTTGGATTTGTCAAGATCCACGTATGTGCTGTCAGCTACCGACCGTTTCCATTAACTACACAGCTTACCAGTCAGTGATACGTCCTTTTCTATCGCATTTAAAATGGTTGCGCATGCTGATAAAATTTAAAGATTCTGATTTCTCTGGCCACGCACTTGTCTTACAGATCAATTTTGTAGCTTCAACCATGATGTACGTAGCATTAAGCACTTATATAGATTAGAAGCATGTGTGTGTGCTCGCCGATCTTTTCATAAAAAAATTAGAACCGCGCGGTCGAGCCTGCTCAATTCAAAACGATTGTGCTAAAACAGATAGGCAGCGACAATCAGCGGAGGTGTTACCGTATTTATGCACGTGCATCTGAACGTAAATGGAGATGTCTGGTGTTTATATCACATTGAAATGCTGTATGTGCATGCGCATGCATGCTATCGACATCTGGTGTGAATTCTTTCACAATAAAATCTCCAAAAGTCGCTTTGTGCATCGCAAAGTGGCTGAGTGCAGTATATTGATTGAAGATATTCCTGTAGATTATCGCTGAAGATAAATGTAATGCAGGCGGTCGGCAGACTCGAGGCCGGTATAATGCGGAACAGTCACGGTGGCGCCGGCATTTAACAACAGCACAAAAGCTACGCGGTGGCGTCGACATTATGCTTTTCGTGATTTCATAAGACTTGACCAGACAGGACCTGAGATACTGCTTTTGGCTTCAAGATTTCAAAATCATGGTGCGTGAAACACAAAAACCTCCTGGCCGGCGCAGACTTTACCAAAAAAAGGTATAACCACGATAGCCAACCAATGAAGTCCTTACGTTAGAATATCCAATTTCTGTTAATGTGCGTAGGGCTGTGCGACACGTGCAGACGGCTAAGCGGACAAAATCGCGACGCTTCCTCTCCTGCCCCGAACGGTCCCAAATCATTGTCTTGGACGTAATTTCTGCTTCGCTTTCCAGGAGTGGTGCATTTCGAAATAGCTTCCTAGTCGTTTGTTGTCCTAAAGCAAGGTACTTTCTGACTTTAAACACGGCATGGACTATCGACACCTTTCAGATTGCCCGTCTGTGGTTCGGGCAGCCTCAACATGCTACTGTTTGGTCGTTGTTACGATGTGGGAGCTTGAGGGATTGATTAGGTTGGTATCACTTTACCGATAGAATCTGCAAATATTTATGACATTTTCTTGCTTCCATGCCCCTCGGCATAAAGCTCAAAAGAGCCACAGTATCAATGCCGACAACGCCGTGTGTTGTGACCGAGGTAGTGCGTAATAGCCAACAGGAAAAGGCATGAAGTCACCAAAACCGTTCACATTCCCACAACGTAAGTGGAACTTGATGATCAATGAGTTGGTGAAGAAAACCCATAGGTCCCGAAGAAATGCTGTAAAGTGTACGTAACATTCTTACGGTGATCGTTTGCATGCTTCCTGCCCTTCTATAGACATCAAATGTCCGGGTGACGCCTCAGGCTGGAAATAAGTTTTCACTTCACTCGTGCATTTGCATCCGGGTGACAAACCAACCTTCGTGCGAAAACAATGGAGGGAAAAGTAACCTAGTAGCGACCTGTGGTGCGTCCCCGCTTTTCCTTTAGAATAATCAAACCATTTGGCACAAGTTTTCAAAGAGGACGCCATATTTTTTAAGTTATAAACACTCCAAAGCTCAAGTTCTTTTGGTAAAAAGTTGTAAGCCGTGCACACTCGGTGCCTAAACAAGGAAAACTTGCGTTCCAACTGATGAATATCGAACAGACTCTGCTTACATAAGATTGGTGAACAATTAATGATGGTATAAGTGAGGCTGCTCTGAAGCAAACATGCACTGTCAATAGAGAGGAAGGCAGAAACCTCGTGCGAGGTATTCCCTTTTCTGTAATAAAAGCTGCCACAAATCACACCATGGCGTTTCACACAGTTGTATGGTGTTTCAATTCAAATCAAAGTATGCGCACCTGAGGACAGGCTGTCATACAGACTTCTCGGCCATTTACACCAATAACTGGCGTTGCGGCTTCTCCAATATGACAATAAAAGTTTGTCATACAAGGTTGCTGTCCGTCTGCTTCTATCTTTGCCACGCTTTCCACCAATCGTGCCGTTGTGACTCCGTAATGCTATCTACCCAGCCATTTGTCGTTTGGCAAGAGGCGGCCGCGCCAGCGATCGGTAGGCATGAACCGCAACATTGCATATGGCCTTGATAGGCCATCCGAGGTGAAGGTGACAATGGGTTTGATCTTGGAGCTGGTGTCAACGTGACTTACGCGTCCGTTCCATCAGCACTCAACATATTAGCATTATTAGACAGCTGGACATGGCAGCGAACTTTTTATACCAAATCTGAAATGTACGGGACCTGGGAGCGAAACAACTGTCGTCAAGCCAATCAAAACAGTCGTTTAATTTTACTTCACACGGGTTTTTGTTTCGTCACCATGTACCTATGCGTCGTTTCATGTCGACAGTTTATGCCTGGCTTTCACTAGGCCAAAGTCTCAAACGTAAAAGGACGAACAGGTTCCTAACGGCAAAACTAAAACGCTTCCGTGACAAAGTTTTCTGGCTTTTTTGACAGACTTGTTGAGTAGCACCGGAATTCATCCCTGGTCCCCCAGTCGTATAATGCGCGAGCAGGACTAACGTGAATCAGTACTTACGTAAGCAGGACTAAGCGTAGGCAGGACTAAAGTAAAAGGTCACGCTCGTGAGCAGGAACTTGTGTTTAACACAGCATGAAGTCAGATCCTACTCTGGTGACACTCAGTGCATGTCACACCGTTGACACATTTTCGAGTTGTTTCCCAAGTCTTGCAGCATTTATTTCTTGGGGAGTCGCTGATCAGGGACAGCCAGGCCTCCGGGCGCATCTCTTGACACAACGGCAGATGCACTGGGTTTAGTGCATACGTGGCACTTGTCTCTCAGAGCTTTCCACGCCGAAGTTCGCCATGTCGACTCAGCACCGCCAACAACCGGCCGTCAGCGCCGACTATCGTTACCATGACAACCAGCGACGCTGCAGATTCGTCGATTCACCGACGAGGAACCAAGTTACCCTAGCAACAAGACGCGCCTGTCGCATAGCAGCAAAATGCTTGAAATGCCATGTGTCGGACAGTGATGTGGTTGAAGGTACGCGTGGATCACTGTAACTGTTAATATATATGAACTGAATTTTGTCCGGTTTCCTGGTGCCACCCGTGTTCAGCGTTCATCTACCTCCAAGGTAAGTAAGTCGCTTCATAACAAATATTATAGAACATACTAGGTCTTGAACTGCTTGAAATGGATGTGACTCGACGTTATGTATTACAGAGGCACGTTCTGGGTGGCATGGGTGTGGCAGCGTGCGCAGACATTCTTCGAAAAGGCAAAATGCAGTATTTTTTTTCCGTCGGAGCATTTTCATCCGGAGTAGCTTTCCTATCTTGGCGCCTCTTAACATACTACACCGGTGCGACGTTGTACGCAACAGGGGCATTACCGGCAGGCGTTAACACCAATAAACGTGACGACCCGTTGCGGTGCTGTTCACACCGCAGCGGGTGTGAACAGCGCCGCAGCGGACAGCGCGGCATCCTACTTTTAGTCTGGTGGTGGTCCGATAAAGATAGCGGTCCTTGAGCGCTTGACCAGTTCCGCCCCAGCGCCAGCTACGCTGGTCAGCACCTTCGTGCTTTCTCCTTTCTGTTACCTGATCCTGTTTTGTCATGAAATGGACGAAAGGGCTGCTCATGCCCAACGCGTCATGCCACGCCATGCCATGTCATGTTAACGTAATGTTTTCAAATGCGCTAGCAGCAGGGCGAACGATGCGCCTCCCTAAAAGCGGTTGACATTTTCCTGCCCGGGCGATCCTGCATGACTGTTTTTGCCCTGGTGTCTGGGTAGTTATGTAAGTACTCACAAACCCGGGCATGACGTTTGTGTGACGAGGTGAAGAACAACGGACGGGAGCCGTCATCAACACCGCCACCCACCGCTGCTCTCAAATAGCGGCGGTTGTTCAGTAACTTGCGAATTTAAGGCTTTGCACGTGAACCGTATCAGAGTGTATTGGCACAGGACTCGACAGTCAAGGCGCTTCCTTTCAGCTGGACCCACGCATTGCGTTATGACAGGTCCCCGCGATCAACGCAGGATTACCGGATCACTTGTAACAGGCGAGGTCCTAAAAATTGTATTGGTCCCAGACATGTATTTATGTCGCGCACGCTGTCACAGTCATTGAGTGTCTGTCATGCAATAGCCAAGTGTAATGATCATCAAACTCTTGTGGGGCTGGTTGTGAGGAAGGTACATAAGTGCAGTGCATTACGTAAATGCTATGTGCATTCCGAAAGCGGAATATTCCTATAGGAGAATCCGATTGAAAAACTGTCGCACAAATTCGAGCTGTACTGTGCCCTGCTGCGCTGCACGTGTACTCCCGTGCCTCGACCACACATCGCCGAGTAGGATTTGAAATGTAAGTAACCAACTCAATTCATGGGAATGGGCAAGAACAATCTAACCCACTGCTAACGAAGAGTAGAGGCATCGTGCCAAATAACTGAATGCGTCACAGGAGCCTGCATGTGCCACCGGTGCAAAATCATCTGCTGTCGGGGCGGGGCAGACTTGAAACTTCTGTGCAGTTGCTGGCCGATACATACTAGTCACTTAATCCTATTATTAAGCGTTTCCCTGCGATCTGGATCTGTGCGAGTGGCAGCTTCAGCCGCCTCTGTGATACATCTGGGGTCTCAAGATCTAACCAGCTAAGCTCCTGTCAAGGGGTCTCAAAAAACTTCCCTGGTCACCTTACCAACGTAGCAATACAAATATCTGCGATGTCAACAGCAGCGAACAAAACAGGCGGATTACTGCAAGGGCATACCACACCTTCATGTTATATTTCCAAATATCACGCACATATATTGATACAAGGGGCTAGGGACTGTGCGTTTTATCATGACACATTTATAAAGATTCACACACACATGCACATGCACGTCGATTGACCACCTAAAGTTGTTCTAACTTACCTTGTGACAAAATGCATCTGTAATTTTACCGATGTTGTACCGATGAACTACATCCCGGAAAAAGCCTCTAAAAACCTCCCCCAAGGCCGTCTAAAAACGCTTGAATCGGAATATCAACCTGTCAATCAAGTATTTTCATCACATCCGACCGAATAACTGGTGCCTAAAGATACACGGACACTGTTATTTCATCGCATGGAGCTCTTGGACAGCACGCCGTTGGTAATTTTCTTTTCTCTTTTTCAGTATACTGCCCAGTCATCAAACAGCCATTGGATAAACAACGAAGGCAAAACGGATAGCGAATCTACGCCAGCTTAGATGGCGGTAAACGAAGAATTAGACTCCTTTTTGACGAGAGTGGACCAAGTCTGTAAGTATATTATCATCGTCGCTTGCAACTGAATGACAACAACTCCTCAATCACACTAATCAGTAAATGGATGTGGTGATCGATTATGAGTGGTCCGTTCATGATTTTCCGCCAAGCCTTCACGCGAATGGCGCAAAATACGATTGGATACTGAGCAGCCGACTCCTCACACCAAATATGGAAACTTAAATTTCGACCGACTCAGGGAAATGTGGCATCGCCGTACCGCTGGCGCCACGTGCAAACGTGTCCATTCAGGCCCATTTAGTGTGGGAAACAAACAATTCACAATGGCTCCGGAACGCGGTTAAAACTAGGTCCGGGTATTGGCAACTCGGGGTATTCGCGACGCAGGACCAATATTATTAGGTGGCGAAAACAGCTGACGATCGTGTCGAAGTGCTTGTTTGTGTAGGGGAAAGCCAGGTCGCACCCGGTCAAGTTAAACTTTTCATGTATAGATAGGTATAAATATATATATGAAACTTTACAAGCGCCATGCATGGGGCAGCGTTTGTAACCTTTATAAATCAGCCTCTTGAGTGGAAGGTGGCTTGCGTCCCCGTGTACGTTCCAATGTGTCGACTGTTGCATGTCCTCATTAGCGCGATTTGCCAGCAAGCAGAGGACAACTACCGGGAACAGCTGTCAGAGTGACGACGCGCCGCCCGCGGCTGATCAGCTGGCGGCTACCTGACGGATCGCCGCTGACGTGTTCCGCTCCACACGAGCTGCAATAAAGGGCGCACCGCTAACAAGGAAGTCGCCTGCTAATTGGCTTGCTATTACTTTGTGGACGAGGTCTGTTTAGTCACCTCGTTAAGGCGCGTTTGAGGGTCACTAGCTTTACAGCGGGTCAGCCGTATGGGCGGGAAAAGCGTGCCTTTCAGTGTGTACCAACACGGTGTACCTTTTGGAAACTCACGAAGGTTCACAGTGCTGTAGGAGAGCAGGATCGCAGGGCTGGTTCGGTGCAATTATCAAATTATCTGAGCTTAGAGGGAGGGATAAAATGGGAGCAGTCACATCACTTCTTGACACACATGTTGCTTCCACGTACATCAGCTCACATACGAATTAAATACAGTCTTCAAGTGTCTTCGCATGCATTCAGTGCTTTCTGAATTCACGAGGCATGCTTAATGTGCAGCGTGTTGGTGAACGTTCGTAAGGACAGTGGCCTCAAGCTGATGCATGTTTTATGTTTGTTTACCTGTTAGTCTTTCCTGAAAACGGTCAATGGGAGATGTGTTGCGTAGGCTGGCGCATATGATATTGCATACAGAAGTCGTCACAGGTTCATGCAGTCTTGTCGAACAAAACACAAGGCATGCTACTCATGAGTGAATGAAAGCGGTGCGAGTACATTCGCTGGCAACCACGAGCGTCGCAGGAGTTGTACGCTTTGGTGGGTTTAAAGTGGGAGATTAATGACCCATATGTCATGACTTATACGTTTATTATGTTAATGCTCTCTATGTTGGCGTTAAAATGTGCAATACAGCGTTGGCGTAAGCTCACTTTTGGATTTGGCGGTTTGAAACTGAGGATACTACACCTTATTTTTTGTAAAGGTCGATATCAAGCCGTTCAATTTCCAGGTTTGATCCCCGACAAAATGCGCCCCTGTGACCCGTCTTTACCGACCAGTTGACAACTGACGAAAGAAACCAGGTAGGGTTAATGGCTGAGCCATTACATTGTGTACCAACTTCTCGAGTCCCGACAGAAGTTAACATGTGATGGGCCAACTGTAGCGGCGGGGTGTTTGCATTGGTACTTGTGTTTTCTTTGCTTGACAACCATCCTGAAAGGGCATTTCCATTTTCGGTTTATTGCAACGTTCTCCAGTTTCGCGTCGTTACACCACTTACTTACCCATTACAACACATGACAAAAAAGATGCGCATAACAGGTGATGCTACAAAATATACGATGAAATACGATGTTACGACTAGGTTTTGAAATATGATGCGATAAGATGCGGTACGATAAATACGAGACGATAAAATACGATGCGATCACTCAGGTAACCAACTTAGGTTTCCAACTAAGACGCATCACCCTGAGCTTCTGTGTTTTGAAATGTGAGTTATTCTTCCCTCAAGTCAGAGACGAAGACAGAGCAGTGGTCGGGGGCAAGCGATTTCAGTTTGTCGCGGCACGGTAAGGAAAGGCTCGCTTGGTAGCTTCCAATCGGCACCTGGACAGTGGAGAGCCAAGGACATGGACGAGCGCAGTCTCCCTCAGTCAATGAGACGAATCTGGCTTAAAAGAGAATGAACAACTGTGGTCGATTCTCTGCGTCTTAGGGTTTTGAATACTTAAAGCACATCTCTCCCTCTCTCTGTCTCTGTCTCTGTCTCTGTCTCTGTCTCTGTCTGTCTCTGTCTGTCTGTCTGTCTGTCTGTCTGTCTGTCTGTCTGTCTGTCTGTCTGTGTGTCTGTCTGTCTGTCTGTCTGTCTGTCTGTCTGTCTGTCTCTCTCTCTCTCTCTCTCTCTCTCTCTCTCTCTCTCTCTCTCTCTCTCTCTCTCTCTCTCTCTCTCTCTCTCTCTCTCTCTCTCTCTCTCTCTCTCTCTCTCTCTCTCTCTCTCTCTCTCTCTCTCTCTCTCTCTCTCTCTCTCTCTCTCTCTCGCTCTCGCTTTTTCTCCCTCAACAAGTCATCAACCCGAGGCTAGCATAGATATTCCAGAGTCGGTGTTATATGTTGGCTGCGGTGTTATATTTTTGCCAGAGACAATCCCTGACTGCAAAACTTATAGCTTTTTGAATCCTTTGTACCTGACACTCTTTCCCGTCACACCATACATATACACCGTAAGTTATGCGTGCCACTAACTCAGGCGTTGACAACAGTTTTGAGAACATCAATATAAAGTAATGCTTGGGGCGGTACAGCGAGATTTGAATTCCGTAACATTTTAGCAAGACTTTGGCGACGTGCTTCTCCACGAAAGCGTTGAGTCTACGATCATTTCTTGTGTCGTGAGGGTGAAATAGTGTCTTCATCTATCGCAAAGTGAAAATCACGGGTTTTCTTTAAATTATGTTTTGAACCTATAAGAGCAAAGTCGGTTTTGTCCTTGTTCGTTTTCAGTGATTTAACGCTGAACCAAATCTAAAGTTCGCAAAATGATATTTCCAGACGATGTTTTAGAGCTTCCGGACTCTTCTTGCTGGGAAGAGCGTGGTACAGGAATTGAGTGCCGTCTGCGCATGAGGCGGGACGTCCATGTGACAGGCGACTGGGCAAGTCGTTCGTAAATAAGCTGAAAAATGGTGGACCTAGTATGGGTCCCTTGGGCACTCCGTGGCTTACCGGCAGGGTCGTTAGTCCTCCACGCACCACCTGTCTCCGACCACTCAAATAAATTTTAAACAATCAGGGTCCACGCCGTACCACTGAAATTTGGCTATGAGCAAGCCACGTTTAATGCTGTCGAAAGCCTTGGATGGATCGATAGCAGCTAATGAAAACATATCTCCGTCGTCGACGTCCCTCACCAGCTCTCCGACAGCGTCGAGCATAGCGTCCTCAGTGCAGTGACTCTGCCTATAAGCTTATTGAGCAGGCCTGAGGATACCATTGCTTTGGGGATGCGTGTTAAGCTGTCCACAAGCGACGTTTTCCAGTATTTTAGATAGCACACTTAAGAAAGATATGAGCCTATTGCTAACTAGTACAGCTGTGTCACCTGATTTCAGGATGGGTACCACGGATGCAATTTTCCTTTTGTACGGAAATATTCGAGTTAGGGTCAGGGTCTTTGCAACGTACTTTGGTTAAGAATGCCCTATTCCACGGGCCATCTGTGCAAAATATTCAGTAAATTTGCTTTGTTTAATGCTGCATGTCACAACAGACTAAAAGATACACTTGCGCCTGTTGGTGCTGCGGTCCTTAGATCCCATCACCGTAGTATTGGGATATTAGACTGTCATTACAATCGCAGCTTGGAATATTTTTTTACAAAGACGGTTATATTCAAGCAGGGCAAAATAGCATTCCCTGACGCTGCCTTTTTTACAGGAAGCGCGTAATCTGGTAATAGCGCTGTAGATGTTAAAGTAAATAAGAAGGATTGGTAACTAAACTGACCTTGTGAGCATGCCATACGGCAAAAAGCGAGGCTGCCATTTTCCCTTTATGTAGCTGTGCCATTTGTGGCAAATTATTTCCAACGTGCTTTCTATGCACGCAGATAGTACATGCCAAGTTTCTGGGCAAGCGCCTTGCGATGCAGCTGGCTGCCGAGCTCCGAGAAAGATCTTAAAATAAGCCTATCATGCATGGAGAGAAACTAGGCAGCAATCCCATCCCATCTCCATAGAGGTTCCGACGCCACTGAATTCTCCTGAAACTCGGCAGCCTCTGCGCTACGCTCATCAGCGCGAGTTTCTCAATCACAGCTCATGTGATCCGGCCAATGGAGGGCTCGTCTCGACTCGTCTCATGTAGGGTTTGACACTGGCTCACCCGCTTAGGCTTCCAAGTAGCAAGAATCGTTCCGGTCGCACAGTCGTCCGCAGGTTGTTGTTAAGTCCTGTTAAGTCCTGCTGCACCATGGACACGCTTAGAGAGCCCTGGACTCCAGCCGCATGTTCCGGTCAGCTCCAAATGGCCCGGAGCTCACTGATGAGCGCATTGCCGTCCACCGCGTCCGGACGGTAATCCCACCGATAGTCCCACCGGTAGTCCCACCGGTAGTCCCACCGGTAGTCCCACCGATAGCCCCGGTGGCTGGTTTGGCAGCTGTCTCCCACTCAGCAATGTGATCAAACTGGACGGCACCAGGAAGCCTCGCCGCCATCAGAACTGCGTAGCGCTTCGATCACATCTTCAGACAATGTCCACCGCTACCTTGAGATTTGGCCACGTGGTGGCGTCGTCGGCGCCCGCCCCTTCGCCAACGCGGCAGGACCGGCGGCAGATCGGTCCACCAGCAGCATCTTCGGATGAACTTCGGATGGATTCGGATCATCTTCGTCAGCCCACGGCGGAGCAGGATTCTCCCTGCCTCAGCCAGCCTGTGTTTTGTTGTCGTGTGTTGTGTTCTTTGTCCGTGAGACTAGTCATACAAGGCAGCGGACACAGCAGCTGTTGGGCGACGGGTTAGACAGTGCAGTTCTCCAAGCCGCGGAACGCTGCCGCGTGTACTCTACTGTATAAAGTCTAAACGCCTACAAGATGAAGCATGTGCCTGCAGGCAATCACAGTGCTCGTGCACCCTACCGCTCGCATTCTTTAAGGGTGTGTCTCTAGTTGAGGGACCAAACGCTCCGCTTAATACAAACGGAGTATCCCAGTAGATTATTCTGCACAACACTAAAGAGGCTAATAAATTTTATATCACTTACAAGTGCTGTCGATGGTTGGCAAGCCATCTTGATACATTGCAAACCAAAAGTTTTTTTACGATCTCGGGTTGCACCTCGGCACTTTTGATGCCTGCTGTTGGGTGGCAGACGGGCGGAATTAACTATTGCTGTGAACGCGTCTCACGTGGCCCTCCCCTTGCACTGTCCCTGGCGACTGGATTCGTCAGGGACCTCTGTGGGCCGCCTCCCCGAGGCCTCCAGATATGTGTGATAAACCGGCCTGCATCCCGTCTCAACACTGCTTCCCGTGGCCGTTGACACTGCCAACCTACAACGTTCAAAGTTAATAGGTTTTGCAAGCGGCGGCGTCATGCAAAAATGGAATCATGTTGCTGCAAACTGTAGGTTTAACGCTCCAATTATAACATCAAAGTGCCAGTACAACGCTGAGGTTGTAGCTCATGTAACGCTAAATGCTTTTCACGCATGAATAAAAGTTGTTGAATTCAAAAAGGACGCAACTATTCAAAACTTAAAATCCCTCAATATTCCATGCGCACGCTGCAAGGATGCGAGCACATCAACAGGATAGAAACATGCAACCCACTGCTGTAAGTTTGCCGATCTCCTGCGACAAAAGTAAGACGCCCCCCCCCCCCAAACATACGATTATTTCATCTCACTCGATCCGCTCCTGTCATCCTGATTCCACCCGCAGATGTCGCCACTTATCACCTGATGACATCATCATATAAAATTACATCTACCTTCAGGTATGATCTATATATATTTATATATATATATATATGTATATATATGTATATATATATATACATATATATTCGATTTTTTTTCGAAACGCGGCTAGAAAGTCTGAGGGGACGTTTTAAGCGCCTGGACAGGACCAAAATCCTCACACAACACAACTCAAACTCTGGACAAAACTTAAAGCCTGCTCGTAACTTAACTCCGGAGCACCAGGAAGTGCTTTGCTCTGTGCCGCTGCCTCGCGGCAAGCGATATGCTGCCGCGGTCTGCTCTTACATGGTGGAGTAGGCGGCCTGCGTCATGCAAAGTAATCATGCTGGTACCCTTGACAGGAGGACGCTGATACAACGCCAGCCCACGCCCCATCAACACGCGGCCTGGATGGGGCCGCCGGGAGGGGCAGCCGGGATATCCGCGTGGCGGCGGCGCTGTACCGTTAACGTATGCAGGGCACGGCTCGGTGTGGTGACGGAGGGACCAGGGGACCCCGCCCATGCAGCGCTGCCGCTTCGGTCCGGTGCGGTGCGGTCCGGTCCGGCCACGTCTGCCAGCGGCCGAGACGCCGTCGGCCAGACCTGCCAAGTAAGTTCATGCGGTCCGTGGCCAGACCGGTCGGTACAGTTGGACCATTGCTGGTAATGTTTGCGGATTGTTGGTAGATGATCGCCGACAGAGTGCAGACACAGCCAAAGTCGGAACTTTAAGCTTACAGGCGCACACACACATGCACACACATAAAAATAGAAGAAAGTAGTGACTAAGTCACATATAAAGGCACATAAAAACCCAATAAAACATTCAACGCCGCTGGACAAAAACGGTCCCCCGACCATCACCCATGGCAGTGACAAACTTTTTGACATGGGTTTCAGACAAGAAAATACACAAACTAAATGCACGTGCCACTGAGCATTGCCGTTCAGTTTATTCAGTTTCACTGGAGGCCAGTTAAAAATGCCGGGTTTGATGGTATTTATACCAGAAGTAGAATGCAACAAGGAAATATGGCGGATAGCACACGCAGGTGCGTGGAGCAGAAAGCATCTGAGCAGGTAGGGATAACCAGCGTTATTCCCGTGAACATGATAGAGGAATAGTCCATGACACCGAACCTACATGGATCGTTTTTTACAGTACATGGTAAGTAATGGTACAGTACATGGTACAGTACATGGTACAGTACATGGTACAGTACACTGGTACAGTACATGGTACATAGTACAGGTAGTAAGTACATGGTATTAGTAAGTACATGGTATTAGTAAGTACATGGTACATTACAGTACATGGTACATAGTAAGTACATGGTATAAAGACCAGTAAAGAAGGCATCGACCGTTCCCAGTCTGCCCGCTTACAAGGAGGGCTTTCCAAAAGGCGCACGACGAGTTTCGCGTCATGAAAATGGCCGCAGCACGTACAAAATATGTATCAACGATCAGCTGGCTCCTAATGAAAATGGCTACAATAACAATTGCACCAAATTGCGTTTCCAACCTGTCGACCGATAAATTGCTGTGTGGGCCGATATCATGCTGTGTGCTGAAAGACGAATGATTGCTGTGCAAGTAGACTGGTTAAGCACGGACCGGAGGGCGATTCGGAACTTAGTGTCAGAGTGCCGTAGACGGTGTCGCGACATTAGTGCTATAGCAAAAACTGCTGCTGACAGGAGTGCCACGAAATCAGTTATACGCGACATTACTTCCACTGAGGAAAGTCATACAGACCTTACTCATACGCGACGTCATTTCTGCTGCAAAAACTTATACGACACGAATGCTACACGACAAAATGTATGCTTCCTAAACTTATCCCATCGCAGCTACTGCAAAAACTTGTACGCCACGCTCACTTATACACGATGTTACTTCTACGGCACTTGTGCAGTCTTTACTTTTACGTGGCATTGCTTCTGCTGCAAAAACTCATACACTTGCATGCTGCACGACGAAGCTTATCCTGCAAACACCTTAACTCGTGATTATGTATATAGTAAATACTTATGCAGTCTTCATTTATACACGACCTTCTTCTGCTGCGACAACTTATGCACGACAAAACTTACGCTGCAGAAACATATTTCAGTTATTACTGCTACAGCGCAGAATTGACCACAAACTTTTACTGTAACATTAATAATGTTGCGTATAAGACTTTGCAGTAAAAGTAATGCCGCGTGTAAGCGATGGCTGAATAATTTTTTTGCAGTTAAGGCAATGGCGGGTATAAGTATTGAAGCATAAGTTTTGTCTTGTAACACTAATGTCACGAATAGGTCGTTGCAATAGAGTTAAAGTCGTGTATAAGTAATGACTGCATATGTTTTTGGGGTGTAAATACATACATGAACAAGCTTAAAGTGTAAATTTTGCCATCTAGGACTGATGTTGCGCATACGTATTTGCCGCAGAATGTCAAATATAAGTTCTTACAGCACAAGTTGTGTCACAAAGCATTAATGTGTATAAGTTGGCACTGGAAGTAACCTCGTAGCACGGCTGTCGTAGTGGTTTTGTTGTAGTGCTTATATCGTGAAACCGCTACGGACATGACTGAGCTGTCGCGCTTTTTAGCCTTTCAACCGGTTCCTGTGCTAGACTTCCCTCGCTGCATGTTATGTAATGGGTATCACACTTATAGCCATAGCAGGTGTCTGGAGTTGTGAAGCATTTCTTAGATTATGCTGATGATTACTCTGACGATATGTGCTTTGTTTAGTACTGTTTTCATGCTAGATTATTTCCCAGATAGTGACACCATCAATGGCAGCACGGATGTGATTGTAGGACTCGTCACGTTCCTTTCAGCTGCTCACCCTACGCTGCCGCTGGGAGATAAACGACTTACAAGCTGCTAACCTTGGGCATTGTTTTCTTTATAGCGTTGGATCGAATTTCCTGGAGCAAACTTACTTCTGGTTTAAGGGCGCTTGGCCATGAGACGTGCACTCACGATGACTGACTGTGCATGGCTATTTCTGCACCAGTGTCGTCCCTTGTTGGACAGGACACGGGCGTTTGAATGTTGTGACTCCTTCCTTTTCTCGGCTGCGTACACGTTTACGTCCGTCATGGCCGGTGACTGGCACCCAGCTAAATGCAGCGTCTATTGAGAGCGGTGACGAAGGCCGAACAGACTCACGGCGCGTCA
Source organism: Pollicipes pollicipes (assembly GCF_011947565.3). Classification (NCBI taxonomy): domain Eukaryota; kingdom Metazoa; phylum Arthropoda; class Thecostraca; order Pollicipedomorpha; family Pollicipedidae; genus Pollicipes; species Pollicipes pollicipes. Next base: position 41,643,119 of record NW_023597034.1, on the reverse strand, counting down.
GACATCCGCAAGTCAGCAGAGTGGCTCGCGCTGAACAGCTCACAGCACGATACAGCGGTGCACAGCACAGCACAGCACACAGACGGACATGGCACAGTTCAGCACACGGCGCGAAATACCGGGATCCGACGCCATGCGTGTCAGCGGAGCACAGCGCAAACAGCGGGCCGTGACACAGCGCAAACATCAAGTCCTGACGCGACTCGACACGCCAAAGCTGGCCCCAGCTCAGTGCAAAGCGTCGGGCCTGCCCCAGCGCGGCTCAGCAGAGCACAACACAGCCAGTGGGCCGCGGTTTGTACTCGCATAGCTCAGCACGGGCGATTAAGCGACGTCATGGCCTACCAAACAACCAGCAGCTGAGCTCGGACCATGACAGAACCTGCACGGATCGTGACAGCGCCAGCCCGGATTATGACAGCGCCGGCTAGGGTCACGACAGCACCAGCTCGGATAATGACAGCACCAGTTGGGATCATGACGGCACCAACTCGGATCACGACAGCATCAGTGCGGATCACGAAAGTACCTTCGCGGATCATAACAGCACCAGCTCGCATCATGATAGCACCAGCTCGATGGCAGTACCAGCTTGGATCACGATTAATCCCAGGCTGCGGACCGGATCCCTGCACGCAGACCTGGACGAGCTGGAGGCCGGATAGTTTCGCGTACTTATTCACATCAAGATCTGCAAGAAACAGGAAGTGCGCATTAAAAGCAGTTTGTCGTTTGTCAACGGTGCATGATGCGAGTGTACGGTGCATGCCGTAATGTACGTACGGTGCATGCCAACGCTCAATGAGGGGAGCAAACCCGCAAATGGTGCAAGCACAGGCTTGTTCCCCTTTTGCCTCTTACTCGGGTATGGGGACGCGAGTACTAAGGGGCACCGGGGGATGAGCCCTCCAAACTTTCTGAAGGTTCAACATCGTGGCATCGTGGGCGTTGACTGGAATGATATAACCAAAAATGGCTATTACTCCCCCTCCCCGACAACTTAAGAGGCCTTCCATTGTTCCTGCCTGAGAGCTATTTTTATGATATGGGTGTCTAGTGGCTGTCTTTCCCTGCGGCGGCTGACGTGTTGAAGAACTTTATACCCGTCCTATTTAATGCTGTGTTTTTTTCTGGACTAGGTTCACATTTTGCTCTCTAGCTCTCTCTCTCTCTCTCTCTCTCTCTCTCTCTCTCTCTCTCTCTCTCCTCTCTCTCTCTCTCTCTCTCTCTCTCTCTCTCTCTCTCTCTCTCTCTCTCTCTCTCTCTCTCTCTCTCTCTCTCTCTCTCTCTCTCTCTCTCTCTCTCTCTCTCTCTCTCTCTCCCTCTCTCTCTCTCTCCCGCGGTATACACTACAGTTCAATATTATTCATATGGAGACAGAAAAAAAGAGAGGTAATGTATACACACGCATATATCGCCTTGCCATTATTTGGAAAGGACTGAGAAGCGTTTTTGTTTGTGAGGTATTTTGAAAACTGGTTAAAAATTGGCATGACCCTTTTTATAGGGTTTATTTACCATGCTACAATTTAAGTTGTGGCTGCCCAAACTACAAAGATTTTGATTCCACGGGCGTGTCACAAATGTGTAGTTTCTTCTCGCAGGCGCCAACGTATATCTTTGAAAGGCATCGTAATTCTGTATGTATCTGTAAATACGTGAAGCTGTGCTTGTTCCAGTTCAACTTAAGGTACCAGGCAGTGAGATTTGCACTTGCTAATGCCACGCCCTCTGAATGTCTGGCCGACGAAAATGGTTTGCTCCGACCTGTGTGAAATGTGCGAAATCATTGTTGCCCGCTCTCTTTGTTGTCATCGTGTTCCCACGCAACAGTCTCATTTGGAAGAAATGAATACTCATCAGTGTACTGAGTTGCATGACCTTTGCTGACCATGCCATCTTCTGTGCATGCCTCAGAAGATAGCCCTGGTGTACCGACGTGTGTGGGTTTAGGTTTAGATGGTTAGAACCACCTCAAATGCCTCTGAAGTTCAAACTGTACTCATGGACACTGAGGGAAAAATAAACTTTCGAAATAATGAATTCCAAGTAATTAATAATTAATTGCAACAAGTGCCTATGAGTAACTTTTTGTTAAAACGTCTACTACTGCACACAATCATGGGGTAAAAATGGAACAATTATTCGAATTGTTATCATCGTCAATGGTGCAGTTACTTACCCTTCGTCGCAACGGTGCACATGGTGTTAACAATCTGGCCTTCGTACTTATCTGGGCTCGTCGAGTGCCAAGTCTATGATACTGTGCTCGTCCTGAGAACATTTCGTGTGCAGTCATGTATGCACCGCAGTCTCACGACTTTCCAGAAGCTCCGAGATTCAAAGCAACAATCCTGCCATTTGTTGACCAACACTCAAACCGTTACATTAGCGATGACAGATGGCAGCGGCACCGAGGCACTCAGTTTACCCAGTCTGTACCCGAGCGGTGCCGGCATCGACGTCAACTGGGTTGGGCCGGGTCGCCAAGCTCTGAATTTTTGGATGTTGTAAGCGCATGGAGGCACCATCGAACTGCGATCTCATTTTTAAATAACATAATCAGCATCATGGGAATTGAAACATGAAATGTCTTGGCTGAAGCTGTTGGTCAAGATGTGACTTGCGTTACTGGCAGGATATTTATCGGATCTAGGAAACTAAGCTCCGGTGTCAGTAAAAACAGGTCGTGTCGGCAGTGTTTTGACAGGGAGGAATCAAGTGATTTCGTAGCTTTTTTCATAAACACGCACTTGATGGCGAAAACATTATTACGTCATCAATCTAATTCGGACGGCAACTCAAGGCATGAAGAAATCAACCGGAGTAAATTGTCTTGAATCAGAGCAAGGCGTAACCAAAGGCGTGGGACATGGCCTACCTCCATAGATCACCCGACAGGCTCAACTAAGCTCTTTGTGCATTCAGCTGCGTCAGAAATTGACCTTCCCCGACGCTCACTACGATTGGTTCCATCAGTCCGGTGCGGTGACCAGCTCGTCTTTACGAGGCCGTACAGCGGACCGACGTCCGGTGAGCCACCAGGTGCGCGACTCTGGCGTTCTTGGCGGCTTCGCTTCGCCGCAGCTCGCCGAAGTTTGCTGCTCGTGTGGAACGGCCGGGCAGCTTCCGAGAACGGCGCCGCTCTTTATGGTGGCCTTCCTATCACCGGCCACCGAGGACAACCGGCCCTTTAGGCTGTAAATTTCTTCAGGAAACCGGCTATCGCCGTTCTCGGAAGAAACGGCCACGTTTGTATAGGGGCGTACACAGGCTGAAAAAGTGGTTGGCTCAAACCTTTAGCAACTTTCGCGTGAGTTTTTTCCGGTATCGCCATGAAGTTAACATTACTTAAACTTTCACGAAACTTAGGAGAGCTATAGCACATGCCTCCGCCCCCCCCCCCCCCCCCCCCGTCTTCCTCATCCGTCTCTTTGCCAGTATATTCGAGTGACGTGCAACAGTTAAGATGACCGAGGCGGTGCGAAGATAGACACCGCGTCGGTTTTCTCCCACGGTGTTGTTTTCTGGCAGTCACGGCCGGTGGCCACGACCTCGGCCGCACCGAGCCATACCGCGTGGCGCTCGATAGAGACGAGCCGTGGTACAATGAACATCATGCGCCGAGATAAGACTGCGCATTTATTGTCTGCAGATCTCACGTTCAAAATATGCGTCGGCTGTTGCCCGTAAGTTTGCATGTCTGTCAAAACGAAGACTGATCATAGGAAGGCGGCATGTCACCGGCGTCTGTCATCTCCTGCCGGCAGGCTCACCACTCGCTTTGACATGTCCGCCATCCATGCATATATATGTATATATATATATATATATATATATATATATATGCGCTGTCTGTGTCCTGTAACTCACGGTGTGTGGTGTGACGTCACGGACCATTGCGCCGCCGACCCATGGTCAGCAGTTCCATCTGTGACCCACAGCTGTCTCCAGGTTGTGAGCGCGTGACCTACCCAACATGTGCATCACCCCTGTTCGGCGACCGCGGTCGGCCACCGCTGACCGGCCGCACCTGTTCCGCAGCGTCGTTGATCGAGGCGCTCCGCTCGCCGGACCCGGAGAAGGTGCAACGGGCGACCGAGCGAGCCGACCTGCTGGTGCGCGGCCGGCTGGCTGAGGGCGCCGTTGACGAGCACGTCGAGTGCACGGTGGCGGCTGAGAATCGGTGCTCTGTCAACCCCCGGCCGGCGCTGCCGCCCGAGGCCGCTCAGCAGGGTACGGATCGAGAGTTGGCGCTGCGTGCCCCGATACCCCGACCCTCGCTACTCTGATGTTGGCGCTGCGTGCCCCGATACCCCGACCCTCGCTACTCTGATGTTGGCGCTGCGTACCCCGATACCCCGACCCTCGCTACTCCGATGCCGATGCTGCGTACCCCGATACCCCGACCCTCGTACCCGATGCCGGTGCTGCGTGCCCCGATACCCGACCCTCGCTACTCTGATGTTGCGCGTGCCCCGATACCCCGACCCTCGCTACTCTGATGTTGGCGCTGCGTACCCCGATACCCCGACCCTCGCTACTCTGATGTTGGCGCTGCGTGCCCCGCTACCTCGACTCTCGCCCCTCGATGTCGGTGCTGCGTACCCCGATACCCCGACCCTCGCCTCTCCGATGCCGGTGCTGCGTACCCGATACCCCGACCCTCGCTACTCCGATGTCGGCGCTGCGTGCCCGATACCCCGACCCTCGCCCCTCCGATGCCGGTGCTGCATGCCCCGATACCCCGACCCTCGCTACTCCGATGCCGGTGCTGCATGCCCCGATAACCCGACCCTCGCTACTCCGATGCCGGTGCTGCATGCCCCGATACCCCGACCCTCGCTACTCCGATGCCGGTGCTGCATGCCCCGACACCCCGACCCTCGCTACTTCGATGCCGGTGCTGCATGCCCCGATACCCCGACCCTCGCTACTCTGATGCCGCCCGGGAGAGTGCGAGCGACGATTGAGCTCTGTCTTTTGTTGTGCGATGTCACTCAGCACAGCGTGGGAGGCGGGGGGCGGGGAGATTTCTCCCTGGCTCTCTCTGAACAGTAGCGGATCGACATCACTAATTCAAACGGAAATCAAATACTTGTTAAAACGGAGTGAAAAAAACATTTAATTGTCCAATCCTAAGGTCGGAAACAAGCTCAAAATTGAGGTTAACTGTAAAAATCATGCCTTTCTTGAATCAGAGATAACATCAGCGTGGTATTTCATTGCATGAGGTCAGTACACCAGGAAACATGAAACAATGTGATTGGAAGCTTACCTAAGTCCTTGTGGGCTGTCTCACACGATGAGATCAGGGCCAGGCCACACGCAATTAGATCAAGGCCAGGTCATGCATGGCCATATGTGAAGTGGTTTACCAATGCCCTGAAACACCTGCTTCCAGGTCATTTTTGATCTGTATACCCCAAACCTCTGTTTGCTAGGCTTCTTGCGCTAGCTGCGGATCAGTGGAAGGTCAAAGTCCAGTTATAGGTCATTTGAGATTAACTTTGCCTACCGTATACCAACCTCAAAAAGCGTTGGCTTAGTTTTACAAACAAATTATATCTTCCCACAGTGGGCTGCCACTCGCGCATGATTTCCTCCATACTACAGATCAAAACATTCGTGATAAAATCCGTAGACATTTGTACCCGTAACATTGATGACACCCACTGACTCGTTTAACCAGCTCCTGAAGCTGAAGCGTCCCAATCACTGCGCGGCCTTATTCCCACGGTGGGTATTCGGCGTTACATTTTGCAAAGTCCCCGACCTATTGGCTGTCGCACCCTTGGGCTTACTTCGCTTCACTTCAGCCTTACCGCAGTCCCTCCCCCCCCCCCCCCCCGCCGCAGCTCACCAGGTCAGTTCACTGGCTTGGGATCAAATACGCCGCCCGCCGCCAGTCGCCGGCACACTTGATTTGCGAATGCCAACATCGGCCGCCGTGCATACAATTCATTTGAGCTGTTCCATCGTGCAGCCTTTGTTTTGATTATGCGGTCGTGCCGCTATCGGCCGCTCGCCGCCACTCATGCGGAGAGCCCGCCCCCGCGCGATCAGAGGCGGCCGCCTCCGCGCGCTCAGAGGCGGCCGCCGCCACGCGCAGCCACCGACGGCACCCCGCACCGAAAAAGCTCGGTTATAGCCTGGTCATAGCTCGCTTACTCTTGAAGATATTGGCTTGGAGTTGGGTCCAGGTATGGAAGATGGCGTGCTCCATCATACTGATAATTCCGTTTTTTTTTGTTATTCGCGACAGATATGGAAAACAATTTTTGAAAGATAAAATGGTTGTTAGGTGCAATGCGTTAGCATGCGTGTGTATACGACATGCCCAATAAGAAACTACCATAGCAGTTAATAAACCAAGTTCTTGTATTTTCCATCCCACCTCATCCCCCATTCCCCACTGAAAATAAACTCTGCCTTAAGGACGGAGAATAATCATAGGATTTTTCAACATAAACATTTCCAAAATACAAACGCCATGGAATACGGCCTCACCATGATGTAATTTTTTGTATCATGAGTCATACAGATGCCTGCAATGCCTCACCTCCACGATAATGTGGTGCTCAAAATATTTCATCCAGCGGCAATCCTAGCGGCTTAGGCCCAAGAAATAATACCGACGGCCGTCAGCAGTACTGGAAGCATGACCACCAGATTTATGCCAAATTCGTTGGGCTATCCAGGCTGATTGGCTATGTAAACTGCCAGCACACTTATGGTTAGCCATCGTCGTTAAAGCGAAAGTAACGATTTTAACAGTGTTCACTAGCTTCTTGTGCCTGAAATGTAAATCAGATGCTTATGTAAGAATGAACTACCTTCAGCTCCTGGCTCTTCGGCATTATGAGCTCAAAGCTCTTAGCTCATTTAGCGAACATTCAGCATAGCAGGAGGTACAGGTTAAACGATCTAATAGTGCTAAACAACGGATGTATTGGAGGTACTCAGTATATCGAGCTGCTCTCATCCTCAGGAGATAAGCGGAGATTGAGTACATCCATTCTTGAGGGTGGACGCAACTCGGAATTTGAGTACCGCTAATGTAATCGTTGCTTTAGCACCATAACGTCGTTCAATCAGTTCTTCCTGGTATATCGAACGATCGTCAGCTCATCATAAGAACTTGAACTGAACATGCTAAGGGATAGTCTAATGCATCACCTGGGTGACCAAAGTGATAACTGTGTTAGAGTCACGTGCGGTAAGAACTTACCCTGAGCGTAGATTGGAAAACTTTTTTGTAATAGATTCTAAATGTGAAACGGTCCCCTCAGGCACTGGGAGCCAATGAACCAGCCCAGCCGCCATGTGAGGCTGTCTATTTAAACACAGAGCGCTAGCTGTCCAGCTGATCACGATTGTCCCGTTGCAGAGGATTTCAAGCGGCAGCTGGAGGCGGATGCGGCGGAAAGGGCAGAGAACAGGAGGCAGGCGAAGGCAGAGTCCGCGGTGTGGAAGGAGAAGGCCATCCAGGCGTTCCGCGAAGGGAAATACGAAGAGGCTCTGGATGAGTACACCAAGGTACAAAGTGACGAGACATAACATGCAATGCATTGAAACATCCATATGCAATGGAAAGTGGAGGCGTACAATTGTCCCATCACTTTCACTTTGACGTTTCTCACAATATCTGAGAAGGGCTATCGCTCGGCTGCATTGTTGTGGAGATCAGCAGGCGTTGACTGCTCTCCACAGCTCCCCTGCAGAAACAGCTGGACGCCTGGCACGAGCCTAACCGGTTGCCGGTCAAGCACCATGAATTAGAGGCTTCTACACCCATCAGCTGTCTCGGGAGCCTGATTATCGTCACTACGGACGCGCTGGTCAGCGGCTTGACGCAGAAAACAGACGGCCCTTCAAGGGGCTTGGGTTTTGTGTAGGTTTTCAAGGCATGGATCTTCCGACTCCCACCTTAATGTACTTCACTCTAATCTTATAGCAGTATACAGAATATTAGGTGCATACAATGAAATGACGTTCTGATGAAAGTGATGTTCTGCAAGAAGTCACCACACTTGTCTGAAAAAAGCAGCTGCAGCTGAGAGAGGGTGTGCAAATTAAGAGGGGTGTACAAACTGGATGGGGCGTGCAAACTAGGAGGGGTGTGTAAACTGGGAGGGGTGTGAGAACTGGGAGGGGTGTGCAAACTGAAAGGTGTGCAAACTGAGCGGGGTATGCAGACTGGGAGGGTTGTGCAAACTGGGAAGGGTGCGTAGCTCGCAGCGGTGCAAATGTACGGCTTGAGCCGAAAGTTACATACTACTTCAAATACTTGTGCTCGACTCGATGAAGGACTTAGGCCTGGCCCGGTTCGGTACGCCATATGTAGGTAGCCATGCCACGATAGGTCTGAGCCAAATCACATTTATCCTGACACCTATTTGTAAACACTAAAAACCAGCATGAGATATCTGGAAATGTCAGTTACACTGATCAACGGATGTTTTTGAGAAACTGACGCACTTTCGATAGGCTCCTTTTGCTGTCGTTAGTATAGCTAGTACATGCCAATTTTTCTGAACCTAAGAATTGTCAAGTTATCTACCAGAAGCTGCTGCGCAAAGCTCCGTTCTGGGATGAGCGCAGGTGAGTCGCACTCTCATAGTTTCTGAAAATGGTCGAATTGCCTGGCGGAAAATCGTTCCTGCCAATGTTTATTTTTGTCATAAGATAGTTTTATTATAGGCCAATTGCAGTTATTTTGTATTGCCTTTTTTAACTGCGATCTCACAAAAGGCTTCTGATATATCTGTTACGGAACCGGTCTTGTCCTCCCATGAGCTGCTTCTCTGGTTCCAATTTTCAGAACGAAACACTGACACCTCATCGAATGGAAGCTACTTAGATCCTCTCTTGCATTTCATAGTGAACCCTCAGCGTCGTTGCGGAGGAAGGAAGGGTAGAAATCCAAACTACGAAATGCCATTGTTGATATCATAGAGCACGATAAAAAACAGCACCACATTGTTTGGCATCGGTATGTGCTTACTGGCCCTATTTTCTCCACGCATTGATCCCATGTCATATCATATTGCTGGGATGCGATGACATTTTCGGAGGCTTACAAAACCATCTTGAGGGTGCCGTTCGTTATCAGTCAATCGCGAAAAAGCAGCACGCAGTAGGGACCAAAACTGGAAATAAGATGGCGTTAGCGCACGAGTAGCTTTTGATAGTTTACTAACCTTTTCAATGTCAAACGAGATAAATTAAGAGTGATGACCTTTTTGCCATAAGTTGGCCCCAATTACGTTTTGCAACAATTCTCATTCATTGCACGTATTTATGTCCATTGGCTATTTCGGGGGGGGGGGGGGGAGAGCTGCTGTTTTCACGATGGGTCTTTATTTTTCGACAGAATGTTTCCGATCATTGATGTTACCTTGACACGGAGGGTCACAGGTTAACCAAAGCTTTGATTCCAAACTTTCTGCTTCTTTTGTTTCTTGGCTCTTGCCAATGGTCATTGGAAAAAAGTCTTCTACCCCCTCCCCGGACAACGAGTGTTACCTTTCTTTCCGCGAGCGGTAATGTTCTGAAACAGGACCATTTACAACCTTTGGTGGGTAAAGTAATAAACCTCAGAGCGGTATCCAGAAGATCAGTCGCTTTTTCCGTCACCTCCACAAATGGCAGGCAGAAAAACTACGAACAGAGCAAATTCATGAATAGGACAGGGTGACTAGTCAAGTTCTTCGGTGTGCATATCGCCCAAGAAAAACGCCAGGATTTCGGTAGGAACAGATGCGATATTATATAACAGACCCAAGCAGAGCGTTACTAGGCTAGGCGAGGATGATATATGCATAAATTAGCAGTGCTGCCTTTTCAAGGACGTCCTGTTCGACAGGCCTGAGTGGCGTGCGGTTAGAGCTCACTTTATCGCCGCCACAGCTGCCTGTCATTATTGGGGGCTCAGCCACGGTGGCTCGGCACTTGTTTGTAATGCCATCGTAAGGCCGTCAGAGTAATTTCGGCGTCCGCAGCATTCACGTGTGTCAACTTACGGGCACCACTCACGAGGATTGTGGTCGGAAAGAGCGTACTAAAATTGGTGAAAGGCAGATTGAAAGATGCAGGAGCTTACCACGCGCCCGGGTGGCCGGTTGGATACCCTTCGCTCGGGTGGGGGTCAACTTGAACCCCTGAGATCTCGGGAACTAAGAAAGCTAGAGAAACCAAATTTACAGAGTGTGTGGACCTACTTAAAACATAAAGTTACTTAGGTCAAAGTTTGAGGTTTCTAGGTCACCTTTGGGTCAAATAAGGTCAAATTCCAGGTTGGTCTCCAGCGTTCCCCTAGAACCTAGATGACTGTTTCTAAGCAAAAGTTGACATGCTCAGTTAAAGTCAGTGACCTTGTTTGACCTCTCGAATGTCATGGTGACCAAAATAATGCAAGACTGCTCTGAGTTTTGCATTTGAATAGGCGCCAAAGACTACACTAGGCAGCACTGTTTCTAACAACTTAATGTTGACCTGGGTCGTCTCAGGTCAATGACCTATTCTTAACTCTAATAACTCCATGGAGGATGTATGATGCGGCCCCTGCTATTAATACATCGAAATGAGCACCAGAAACTATCCCATACAGCAGGCCCTATAGTAATAAAACGGGTTGTTCTTGACCTTGGTCCGACCTTCGTACCTGACTTGAGGCCGACACAATTTGCTCGTTCAATATTTGTGTTGCCTAAGAAAGCATCTTAGAGATATATGGCCTCGTCTGACACTCCGTTTTTGCATCAGGTTGAGCGAATCTCCAGAAAATGAATTTGCCGAAATCATGGCCTGGCTGACCTGCCATAGGTCAGCGACCTTACAAGGTACATCTAAATTTTTGATGCCTAGCGATACACTATTTGATTGGTCGTAAAACATTCTGGGAAAATCTTCGTGGGGCCAATTTGACCCCCCCCCCCCCATCCGAGCGCGTGTCAGAGGCATGATAACGCTGAAGCAGTGACTGTCGAGCATCGTCCGTTTTGGGGTATGTGGTTCCACTCGTCTCTTGTGGGACGACGGCTTTCAGAAGCAGTTCTCAGGGATAGCTTTTGAACCGCCTAAGGCATGTGTTGGAATTGTAAGTAGTTAAGCGCTGACATTTGCGCTGAGTAGGCAAGCCCTAACACGTTTGTTACAGCTTCTTCGCCGAGATCATTCTGGTGGTACGTGGTGCGGTGTCGGATGGTATGCGCTTCAAAGGACTATCCCGTATTGATTTGCCGTGTCTCACCAGACACGCAAAGACAGGTCACCCAAGACCAAGCTAGGTTAAAGGTGTCAGTCGCAGACAACTTAATTTAGTGTTGACGGTTCGGGAACTGGGATATATCTTAGGCCGTATCAACCGATGTTTGATGCGGTTTAATAACCGGTTTTCAGCGTCGTTTCTTTTGATGTTGTATCATGCTCAGTTCTTGAGAGATTGAGGTGGGACTTCACACACATGATTTGACTTCGAAAGCCGGATTTGGCTTATCACAGACTTTACCCAATAATGCTTGCCTTACAATTATTACACGATTCGTTGCTTTATGGGCTACACAACGTCGCTTTCCTCAAGTGCATAGCAGGCTTAGCTCTAAATACAAAAAGGGACACCCATTCACTATTTTCACCCCGTTAACTTCGGTTCGCCCATCAGATATGGATTGGACTGGTGTTCATTGACACAAATCTGATTCGGTTGCACGCAAGCTTTCCGATGCTGCCTTCCAGTTCGCTCTCGGCACGTTATTTTTCTAGATAACAGTGAACGCTAGGCTCTCTCTAACGAAGATAAGAAAAATTTCCGTCGTTCTCAGTTGCATAAGAAGCCCATAGTGGGGCTACAGAGCCTGTTGCTATGAGATAACGACCTACTCCGCGACAAACCGGGTCATTCAACAAAAAAGTGACTTCTTGCTTTTGATTAATGCGTCTCAGAATGTTTACAACGGTGGCGTTGTACCTTTACGGAGCATGTGATAGGCAAAATCGGTTGCACTCTCATTGGCTCTCGCCTGACCAAAGGCCTATCACAATTCTACGTCACCCGGCGTTCTTGAAGCCTGCCATTTTCAGATGGAGCCGCGAGGAATGCGTGTCACGCCGTGCAAAGCAAATTACGACCGAACTATATAAACTTAACAGGTATAATGCAACTTTGGATGCCTTGTTCCAAAATCCGGGCGTGTGCAGGTGAGCCAGTAATATGGGATCAACCTCAGAATTTGGTCATTTGGGTGACATCCCAAGTATCTACCAAGAGGTTGTAAACGTGAGTCCTGGCGTTTGTTTGGGGTCGGAATGATACAAACCAGCAAAACATACGCGCAGGCGTAAATGCAGTCGTAAAGCATGATTTGACCTGTAGAACTGGACGAGTGTGATGTGCTGTTAGTTACTGGCGCTATCATCGTTTCTTTTGTGGCTTGGGGCGGGGAAAAACAGGCATAGTTCGAAAAAAGACTCCACATGTTGACGTGCGTTTCTAAAACTATATTTTGGCGGTGGTCAACGATTAGGTTAAGGAGCGCGTTCATCTTACATCGTTTGGAGTCAAAAGTCGTTTGTGAATATGTACAGTGTTGCAGTGCATTTGCCCCTCAGATTGATGCCTTGATGAAACCTCATGCATACAGTATGCCTATGCCGATTATGCAACTGGCGGTTTGTGTGGTTTTTATGTCTATCTCAGGTCCCGGGCACTGAATCATTACCCTCGGATATTGCTCCCTTGCCGACGCGGCCCTGGTATTCAACGTGGCTTTTACTCGTGCTCAGATGGCGTCACATTTTATGTGGAACCTGGTGGCTTATGTGGAACCTGGTGGCTTATGCGGAACCCCGTCCACCATGAGTTTGCCGTGGTCGATTGTCCCCTGATATTCGGCTGCCACCCTCTCGTCTTCTTATGCAACTGCGCCCGTCTGCCGTCCTTCTTTATGTAGAGTTGTGCATGCCACACACCCCATCACACCACAGCGGAATATTATTGCAGCCAACCACGGGGAAGAACGCCCCCGGCTATTGCGGCTCCACTTCAGTGCCAGCACGCTCAATCCCCATTTTTGCTGATACTGAGCTGCCTGTGGAGGAAAATGCCGGGGTCTGTGGTTAATTCAGGTCGGATGGATGCAGTATTACTGCGCTTGCTATCTGTCATGTTCGAGGTAGTCCGCCAAATGGCGTGCATTCATCCCTCAGATTCGAGTGGTCTGAACGGGAGGAATGAACCCGATTCTAGCCTACAAAAAACGCTGGCAAAAAAGAGCGCCTTCTCAGAGGGGACCCCTTGCCCGCTGATCACGAGACGGTCGGCCGCCACGCGGACCGCGGTCGCAAGCTCCTCCGCGCCGCCACCTCCCCGCTGTCGACCGTTCCAGGCGCTGGCGCTGCTCAAGGACAGCTGCCTGCTCTACACATCCCGGGCCCAGACGTACCTGAAGCTGAACCGGGCGTCGGAGGCCCTGCAGGACCTGGACTGGGCGCTGCGGCTGGACGAGACAAGCCTGCGCGCATGGATCCACAAGGGCAAGGCCCATCAGCAGCTGGGTCAGCTCCAGCTGGCCGTGCAGAGCTTCGAGAAGGCCATCAAGCTGCACCCGGACAACGCGGACGTGGTGAGAGGTGAGCGGAATGTGAGAGATGCGGTGCGAGAAGTGAGGCGTAAGAGCCTGTCTCTGACAGCTTAATTGTCAACCATGAATGGCGGGTACAAGAGGTGCGAAATGTGCCGTGCCTTTTGCATTGCATCAATAATGCAACTTATGCAAGCCGAGAGGTGCGTTCAATGCCGCTGCAACTTCGATAGCACGGGCAGTGCATTTGTGTCTGGAATGCTATTGACGACCAGCGCGTTATGGTGAGAGCTGAGAATCGCCCAAGACTGGGAGCGCGACCGTAAATGGTCGGCGTGCTTCACCCCTGGCACGTTGTCAGCCTCCGACTGGCCGTAAATCTGCAGGTACCGCTCACGGTCGCTGGGCGCCGGCCGTGGGCTGCGGGCGCCGGGTTCAACCGCGGAGTGAGCTGGCCAGGTGGCGAGGCTCCGCCTTATCTGGTCATCTGGGCGGACCGTTTAGCTGTGTCCTTCGCTGCTAGGGGCCCCGGGTGCTGTCGCTAGAAGGCGCCATCATGCGCCGTTATGATGCTATCGTGTCCGATAACGTGGTTTTATTTGGGTCACATTGGTTTAGTTTGAGGTAAGCGTTGTGCCTGAACACAGGGTTTGGGCTTCACGCACAGCGTCTTGGTCCATGTACAGGGTCTTGGCTCACGCACGGGATCTTGGAGTACACGCGCGGTCATGCGGCATTCAAGAGCGCTATGCGGTTTGTAATGCACACAAAACGACGGAAGTGTTATAAAGACACATACTTTCATTGTAACTTGTATTTCTTCCGTGCTGCGTCACAGTTAACCAGGACATCTGTGCGACCTTTCACCGCAATGCGCTTTTAGTTAGAATAATCCATGCCGTTTAATCGAAGTTCCGCACATTTACACAAGGAGGACACGTGGCATCGTTGTCAGACATCTGGTCAGCCCTTTGAGCTATGAACTGCGTGGTACAACCAACCATGCATTGTAGAGGCTAGCTTTATAAGGAACCCAAGACTGAAGAACGAGTGGCTGCATATATCGCTATCTCCCGCGTCGTCAGGACAGGTGAAGCTGCCTGACAACGCCTTCAAATCAACGCTAATGTGCTTTGCATTGCATGACTGTTCATGGGCACATGACCACCTCCTTGATGCGTTTGTAACAGCAACATCAGCCCACGATGTTCTGCGCGGGCTCATGGCTATTTGGGTACACCAGTGCACACGGATGCCGGCAGAGCCCGTGCCACATTCACCACCGTCAAAGCAGTCTGGACCGCCCAGTTGCTGGAATCTTGGGACAGGCCGTGGTCATGGCTTTTATTGGCGTGGGACGCTCTGTTCTGTATTCAGAATTTCCGCGTTCACTGGAGTGCTAGACAAAAATAGTAAGACAAAAGGCCCTGTTGTTGCACGGATTGGGACTTCCCTTCGGTCTGCTATCTTCACAAAAATGTTGCCTTTGCGTGACGAGGGAAAGGCGTTTCGTCTTTCGTTTTCCTCCCGCCGCATTCCTTTTAAGGTCTCAGGGACAACACTGTTGTTGTCGCCGTTCCGACATGGATGCCATATGCCTGATGCAGTCGGCGCGCCCTAAGCGCAAGTCATCATCACACGTCAGCCAGAGTCTCGTCAAGTGACTGAAATTGGCCTCGGTATGCATCCACGCCTGCTGGTGGCCCCTTCTTCATCGCCCTTCACTCTACCCTTCCCCCATCGCCTCTCCGGCTCCACGGCCCACCACTCCGCCTGCCTCGTCGCTGCCCTCCTCTGCGCCGCCCGACGCGCGCACGTTATGACCGTATCAGAGTACGTCTCGGCGTTGTTTACCGTCACTGCCGGACGTGACCTTGTCGGCGGCTCCTCTCCGGTTTCGCGTCTGACCACACCTAACGAGCGGCTGCCCGCCGAACGCGGCAGGAATGCTATCTAGGTCGGGGGCGCTGGCCCACGGGCCGTGACTGACCGCGGCCGCTGGAGATGCTGGGTGGTCCTGCTCGCCCGCTGCTGCTGCTCTGGTCATGGATTTTCTATGTGATGAAGAGGGTGATCCTGTCGTTGAGCTGTAGGCAGGTCTTGTTCGTGTGGCTGCACGCGGGCGACTAGACCAGCTACAAAAACCAGGTGGAGAGTGCCGTGAATCAAAGTCGTGATGTTGTGTGGCGTTATTTTTCCGCGGCGTTACTCGTGTTCCGCGGCTCTTGTTGAGCTCGTAATGTTAGCGCGCGTCTTATCGCCATGTCTCGCTGCTACCTCCTGAGCCACGAGCATGGCCGAAGCGAAGCGCTCTTCTGAAGACCTTCGATTGCATCCAGCTCGATTGCGCACCTGATAGGTGTGACCAACTGCTTCATCTCGTGACTCTGCACCTGCGGAGACCTGACGCCTGACACCGTTCTCAGTCTACATCCGGGATATCGAGCGGGCCAGAGAGAGGAACGCCAAGCCGGCAGACGAGATGCACTACTGAGCTCGGGGAGGAGCCGGGCCGCAGCACAGAGAGCGTCGCGGGAGTCGAGTCACGGCAATGCGGGAGTCCGCCGTTCGAGTCACCCCCGCCTGTGGAGTCAAGATAGTAAGAGCACCGTATCATGTGTTGTCGGAAAGAAGATCACTGGGATCGTTGCAAAGGTACGCGATGCGCGGCGAAACGAGAGTCGCTATAACCATACGAGTGGGGGTCAAAGCACTGATGATTGAGTCAAGAACAATGTGGTTCGCGATGACTGGGACATTGCGAATAGGTAAGTGTTTGACCATCAATTCAGAAGACTCAGAAGACTTGATTCAGAGTCCTCTAAATGATTGGGAGCTAATTTCGTTTTATTTCTGGATTTCAGATGCATTGATACCGGCGTATGGTTCTTGATAATATGTGACCGTGGTTTGTTTACTGTGAACAGTGCATAGATTCGCAGCGGACGAATAAAAAAGAACAACTAGCGTGCTCTTTCGGTACATCAGAAGCGCTCTGCGTTATCACAATTTTTGAAAGCTTGGTAGCCCACATAGCCCGCGAGGGCGTAAATCGCGCGATGGACGGGGTGGCAGTCAGGTAACAATGCCAAGTATTGCTTTTGTTTTTACGTAGTGAATATAGCTGATACTGTAGTGCAGGAACGAAGGAAATCGCCATTTGATGACAGACAAAACATGCTCACACTGATCGTCAAACGATGCATTTAAATTTTCAAACTGCAAATGCATGTAAAGAAGATCGCGCATGACAAACCTGAATGGATATGCACCTTGCAAAAAACTTCAGAATTTTCTGGCTCATGGCTTTTTTCGTGTTGTCACTCGTTCGCTCTCACACGTTTTAACATGATTCCAGAATGTGAGCTTCAACATTTGTTCAACACCTTTGGTCCACCCAAGCTTCAATTGCTAAGAAGCAGCAACATGCGTAGATGGGAGGTGCTGCTACAGTGAACACATGCTGGTTACATTTATTACAGTGGTGTCTTACGCGTGGTAAATTATATCGGACCATTCTTGAATTACAACTTTTCCACTGCTCTGCATTGATCGGAAATGAAAACTTGTCTAGGGCTTAAATTTGTTCTCATCTATAAACAATATATTCATTATGAGCGGATAGGTCGTGCCAACCATCTGCCCATCACAAATCTAATCAGACCAAATCAGTGAAACTGGATGCAGTTATGCAACACCACTGTCTGATAAGTGCAGCACTGTTGCTAAATTGGGTTTTCATTTTTGAGATCGACCATCGCGTGTGTCACGATATGAACGTGCGAAGGCTGCTGTCGTTTCTGTTGGCGTGGCCCGCTCATGCAAGCTCTGCGGACACGGCCCTGGGCGTCCCGCCTGATGGGCTTTCCCACTGTGCTGACGATTTTGATCGGAGCAGCTGGAGCACACCACAAAAGTGAGCCCGGAAAAGTGGTGCTGGAGTTGTTGTGCTGACAGCAATGGGCCCCAAACCTGCCAGCAGACACGTGGTAAACGATGCTGGTGAGCAAATACTGGGTATGTCGCTCCAAACATTGTGAGCATTGAGCTTTGGCAGCGCCGCTAAGGTTTGCTGAATCAAGTCGTTTAACCATTACCTATCAGCACATGAAAGGCCGATCAGTGTCAGCATATGAACGCCAGATGTATAATGAGCATAAGGCCTTGAACAAACCGGAAAGCCTTGCTTCCTTAAAGCAGGCTGAAAGGATAGCTTTCCCCACGTAAAAACCTTCCCATACTTCCAAAAACTCACCTTCCGATCCGTAAATGCTCATGCGTACATGCAGCGTGAGCACGCTAGTTCATGGAAAAGGTACACATGTCCTGGTAGAAAAAGGATTCATCGTGAAATAAGCTTTATGGGCAATTAGAATACGTAGTTTGTTTGTCATGCAATACCTATGCATGATATCTACGTATATTTCTATTCGGGAGGGGCTGGAATGTAAAACATCTGCGTATCTATCTGGCAGGCTAGTGGGCAGTCCACAATTCCCGTTGATGAACAATCCAGCCTAGCACGGTGCAACATCGCTAGATCTTGATCTTGCAAACAATGGGAAGCCCATCTACCGAAAGTTTTCCCTCTTGCCGCATTTTGAGTAGAGCCATACTGTCGCCTTACTGAGATAAACGACTGGCGGTAAGAAAAAAAGGCCGGTTGCTGTCGTTGAATGGTTTGCTAATGGGATCTATATTATTTGATTTCGTCGCCTCGTAGCAAGGTCAGCTAAACCTGCCACAAAAATGACCCACTTTGAAATAGCTGGCCTGACAGTAGCATCGAGGTGGTTCTTTTTTATGCTTACGTCCGAACTACAAAAATACCCGATTAAGCTCAGGTCGCCTCTGATTTGGCTTTTCTATTGGGCCGTTTTTAGTGGTGCAGTTGCCAGGTCGTGGAAAGTTGTAAATGGGCTATTTGAAGGTTCTGTCCCGCTCATGTCGTGAACATTTCACATTACATTTGACTGTCGCTATCAAGCGTGGGTTATTGACATCATCCCCAATGTTATTGGACATCCTTTTATCTTAATGTCCATGTAAAAGTGGAACATTGGGCTGCACTTACTTCTTCGCTCCTCCTCTGAAGCCAACGTCCATATAATCATCGATGCTGGGGCCGTTTCAGTCATTTGAACCCAGATCGCCGAAGAGAAAAGGAACCTCTGAAAGCGCCGTTCGCAGAATCCGACCCTCCGTTGGCGCTGATGGACTGGGCTTTTAAGCGCTTATCTCGGACACGGTTGACGTTTGTCGGCGGGCACGGCCCTGGTGCCAGCGGACAATGGCGGACCCTGTCCGGCGTCTCCACGGCCGGCAGGACCACCGAGGGTCGGGCCGCGACGTGACCGGACCCGACCAGCCGGTCCTGGCGAGTCCGGTCCGGTCTGGCAAGGGCCTCGGTCCCTGTCGGCATGGCGTTTCGAGCCTCGCGTCCCATCACGCCTCCATCCCCTGGCGCTGAGGAGGCGGCCGACCCCGTCAGATCACAGGCCCGAGGGCACGGCCGTCACATTAGAGATTAACGAGTGGTAACCGCCAGCAAAACCACTTCGAAGGTAACAATCAGCGGCTCGGCCACGCTTCAAAGCGTGCTCCGAAACGGAGGATGTGAAACGAGAACCGGGTACCTCATCTTATAGTGCTGAGGTGGACGTAATGTAACCGCCATTGTTTTCCAGCCTCGCGTGCCGGGAAGACCGATGGCATTCATGAATTCCTAAACCACTTACATCATCACCAGAATGGGTTCATTCATCGTGACATTACACGCGTCTGAGCCAGTGCCACTAATCATCGTCACGTAACACAAGGAAACAAATGGCGACTAGAGCAGCATAGTGGACTTCTATGGTGGATTCTAAAAGCATAAGCGCTGTAGTAAAAGAAGGCTAGCGGAGTCGTAACGTGCACGGAGCCCATGCATTTTTAGATGCATGTATCAACAACAAGATGAGTTGTCTGTTACCTAGCAGAGTATACCTTTCGTAACGACACTGAAGTAAAACAAAAAAAAAACAAAAAAACATCTCATGCCTATTAATGTTTCCTTAGCGCTCTAATCAGCCGTAGCATGAGGTCCATACTACATGGTTCAATACCAAACATTGAATCGTGTGCTGTACGGGTCCGGACCGAAAGCAGTGAACCCGTGCTCGAGCGTAGCACGTAATGGCTCGCAAGGGGCAGCGGGCAGTAAGACGGACAGCAGACCGATTGCTCTCGTGAGGTGCGCAAATGGCCACGCAGCGGGTCGGCGCAGCGTTAAATACAGCCGGACCTTCTGTTTTGTGGGACCACACCTACTGCCGGCGCCGCTAATGCCGGCACGATAGCGTATTTGTAGTCCTTGTTTGTCGGGTTGCAGCGGCGCAGCCGGCGGGGGGCGCCGGTCTCACGGCGCCCTCGCCGACGGCCGGCGGGCGTCGGACGGGCCCGAGCCGGCCCAGCCTCGCGCCGCCATCCAGTAATGAACCGGCGTCGTAATTGTTACCGTTTCGGCGGCGGCTAACGAGCGTGTTTGGACGGCGACGCGGCCGACGCCCCGGAGTCTGCGTCGCTGGGGGGCGGCGGCGGCGCCTCCTCCTCTCGTTACGAGCCCCGCCGCAGCCCAAGGCGCTGTTGATTCACCCCAGTAACCGGACAGCGGCTCATAATGGTGTGGGCCGACGAAGGACGCCGAGGCGGCGCGCCTTGACCTGACCTCAGGCCGCGGCGCTCCTGACTCAGCAGCCGCCCCGACCGCCGGTCGCCGGCTCAAGCGGCGGTCACCTGGGCGAGGAGCCCCCGACAGATGATCTGTGAGGGTGTGTGTGTGGGGGGGGGGGGAGGGGGGCGTCCTGCCCCTCGCCGGCGTCCAGGTGAAAGGTAGTCTCCTGACACCGGCGTCACGCATGCGACGCCGACCCCGGCGACACCGCAACGCGGGACGGTGCCGGCCGCTGACGGCGCGGCCTTCACTCGCTCGCCACGGCTGCCGACGCGCAGAGGTAGCCCAGCGGTGAGCTATGGGTGCCGTCGGCCGGCGGCAGACGATCGGTCGATCTGACGACGCCGCCGGCACCCCCGGCGCCAGATCTAGCCCACCCCCCGCGCCGAATTCCTGCCAACGCCGCCACCTCGGGAACAATGAGAGCCCGGCCGTCTGGAGGACGTTTGTCGGCGTCGGTAGCTTCGCCCTCAGGCATCTGTTACTTCCCATCAGATGACCTTCCACGTATGTGCTCCACGTGCAGAAGCACGAGCCATACGAATGGGCGAGGGTGCCACGGCAAAATGGCTGTAAGAGATAGCGCCCATAACGATGGGAGGCAAGCTGACAAGATGACCCACACTTAAACACTTTTGCTCGGTTACGTTTTAAGATCTCAAGACCGACCTCAATTTTTTATTCTCGCCATGATGGCGCTGTCTGTACTCGCGTCTTTGGCAAGGGGACGGGTGGGCACCTCTTCGCAGCAAGGCTCATAGAAAGCCAGAACCAGCACACAAACCCTATGTCGCCTGGTGTGTAAGACATCAAATGAAGTCTTTCTTCGTCTCACCTCTTGGCATGGGCCAGACAGCCTCCAGATGAGGCAGCTGTAATGCTAGGGAAAACAAGATGAAGGATCGAGATTGGACACGAAATAGAATGGTACCTTTCCAGCCAAACGAGCACATAGTCGTTTGATGAGCCAGGAAACTTCATTGCAAGCGTCCTAGGTCTGGTGTGTGTTCACACGATCATCACGAGTCAGTGACATTGTTCGAACTTGAAAGATTCTCGACCTAATCAAAATGACCATTACGCTCAGTCAGCAAGAATAACAGGCGTTGCAGAAATGGTTCTGCAAGCTTCCGGGATGGCATTGTAGCTCCGTGGCCTGACATTACCTGCGACCACGTTTTGTAAAGCACGCGCAGTGGATCCACCATGAACAGCGCCACATTGCACGACGCTGCTAGTGATTGTTTTGCAGTGGACCAAATGCCGCTTGGGTGGCAAGATCAACCCGCCCGCCGGGACTGGGCACCTTACGGGTAGTAATAATGTCAATACACTTGTTTGTCACCTTTTACACCAATTTTACGTATTTTCAGTCGCTTTGCCCACGGGTGTCGATTTACAATCTTCGATGAGGCCCAATATTCCTGATGTTGAGTTGCCCCATATTGGGATCGACTCCCGCAATATTTTTAGCTGGAACATTACAAAAGCCCAGGAGAAAGTTAACTATCGCACAACAACTATCTTCCTTGGACATAGTTTGCTGGTCATTACGACAGGGACAAAATTACGACGTTCGATCCGATGAGAAAGCGCGCCAATTTCAGTTAAAAGGCCGCCAACCTTGCACAAAACTCAGATTTCGCTTAAGTGTAAATCGACCTATTGTATGCAATCACTGAAAATATCACAAGATATACACCCTGGGCCAGGTAATTTACAACGAAGAGTTCACCCTATCTCGTAACGCAAGCTCTGCCTCACTTGAGCAGCGTTTAGTGTGGGCCAGCGTGGCCTGTCACATACTGCGGCCATGACATTAGAACACTCAGCAATTCTATTGTTTTTACTTTTGCGCTATGATCGACATTCAGGTCACAAGTACAGTATAAGAAGCACTTTTCACATCTTAGGTTATTCAGCTCTCACAGAAAACCACTCGCCTAAACAAACAGTACAAGCCTTTGTGCTTTCTTTTAGTTGGAGCACTAACTTTAAGAAATGCACACTTGGCTCAGACATGCCGACGAAGCCATCGTCAGCGTCGAGACCGCAGATGGCTCCGATTGCTTCGTGTTCAGCTTCGACTTTGAGCGTTTCCACGGCTGGCCTCGGCTTCGACTTCGGCTTCGTGCTATTTGAAACGGTTGGCTTAGGCTTCGCCTTTGTGTCATTTTTTAAAGATCATTTCAACTTCGACTTCGGTGTCCAAATTACTTCGGAATTGTCATCGGGTGCTGTTGGCACGCGATCTTGAACCACCGGCTTCGAATTTTTCACAGTGATTTTCCCTGCAGTTGCAGCCTGTCTTCATAAAAGGTTTGCCCTTCCTGTCACCTCAGTATACCACGCAGGTCTTCGGTGCTGCGGCGCATTTATATGTTAAAACTATAAAACCAGCGTGTCGTTCTCAGGACCAGTTAACACCCGATAATGGCAAAAGTTAGCTCTCCGAAACGCTATGTGCATAACACACAACACGAGGACGAGTCTGAAAAGTCGTCCATCCGTAATGCTTATATCCCGCCCAATCAATTCGCAGGATCCTGGTGATTATGATGTGATTCCATGTATGGGTGGCGTCTCGCAGTTTTGGTTATGGAGGACGGAAACGCGGTTAGCCGTGGGTAGCATGGCTGGCTTGGCCAACCCGTACTCCAGAGCTTTTGAGTTGAGCCCGACGAACTTAGGCATACATTGTGTCTTAACCCTATTTCTTCATCTATTTCCTCAACCGTTATGATTTTTGGCTGGCGATGAGAACAATCACAATTTGTTGTATCCTGCTGCAGTGTCACGGCGTTTATAGGTGCATCTACGACGAACATACGTTTTCATGGGTTGGCGAACATACGGCTAACATAAAAAACAAGTCCGGAAAAAGCGAACGGCTCCTTAATCGATCAAAGTGCTTTCCATCAAAGACACTCGCCCACAAACGTATAGGAAACCAATTGGGGACCAGTTGCGTGCTGTTCTGACACAGAGATATGGAGTTAGTGAAAGCGTGCTAAAGGCGATATGCCTTCACACGACCGAGAGCTGTTGGTGCAATATAGCAAGGAGAAGATAATGCTGCAGCTGTGAAGGAGTTAACCAATCCTCTTGGCCCAGAGCGCAACGAAGAAAAAGAAACCACAGAACTCCCATGTATATTCATGCAGAAACCACAATGTACTGGGTCTTCTGGAAACAGGGGATGTCCTATGCACACCTTGCAGGATCACAATGCCGACGTGTGCCAGCTGCATTCAGTCCGAGACCACAAGCTGCGCGGTGCGCTGAAAACGGGAAAACCTGGCGATTGTGGGTTAAATGTGCTTCTGCTGAGCTAGCGACCTTCAATGCACCAAGGAGGCACTGGGTGAACGACGCTGCAGCACACTGGATTGGTGCAGATGAAACTTGGGGATGGTTCTTAACTATTGCCTCTTGAGCATAAGCAGAGCTCAACATATCAAGCACCGTCAATATTGGTGATTTGGTGATTTGGTCTTGAAGGGCCGTGTCGGCGCACCCGTCAATATTATCGTTCTTAAGCATTACAACGTCGTCTGAACAGTACCTACCGGTATATCGAAGATCGTTAGCTCAAAATAAGAATTTTAACCCACAATGCCAACGATACCGAGGAATATTCTCGGTCTGGATAGTGTCCAATGGTGCTGCTAGATCACGACCAGCCGTCGACCAGCTTGGCACGCGCAGTACACTCCGGGTCGAAGGAGAGCAACGCCAACGGCACGGTGGAGTACCAGCAAAGCAAAGGGCTTTTACAGACCATACAACATTTAAAACACTGCACGCAATCGCTGCAATTTATACAAGAGGTGAAGCATAACGAACTCATCAAAGCATCGCTTTATCTTAAAAATGCCACGCTCTTGCTTGAGAGGCATGAAGGCACCACTGTAGGAGAAAAACTCGTTTGTGGAGGTATTTTCAGAAACTCTCTTCGCTTTGGGTTCAAATCTCACCGTAAGATCCCATTAGCATGTAGCACAAGGAACAGATCACCCGTTCGTCGTGTACATGAGGATAACAGACCGTGAGAAAATGGAATTCAGAAGTTTTTTTTTTAATACCGCGCAGCGATCTACGACCGGCGTGGGCGGCGAGCGGCAGCCGACGTTGCCGCGGAACACGCAGCGGGCCGACACTGTCACATTAAGGGAGGCACATGCCATACATATATACTCAAGACACACACAAATATACACCATTGTACTCAGAATTAACTAAGAAACACGCACTTTCATATTTTGTGTCCCCGTAGGACATGGTCTCTTATATCTGTTGTCTGAAAAAGCGTGATCTTGTAGAAAATTTGACCTTTCACCTGTCATAGTGGGGTCAATTATTGAAGCAACAACATGCAATCTAGTGCCAATCACAAATCTCATCGAGATCAATCCACTGGTGTTTTCCGTGAAGCCCTATTTTCATTAGTTTAGAAACACCAAGAGGTAGGGCTTGCCTCACGCCCAACACGTCTATCAGTCCACGTCATGAAAACGGTAAATCTGGACGACGTTTAAGGAGACAGATCAGACTATTCGTGTTTTGTGGGAAACAAGTGTAGGGGTTTTGACCTCTAGTGAAAAGGCTCACTGCGCGAGTCAGTTTTCAGAGTCCGGCAGGCAGCCAGGTACATAAATTGGCACATCACTCCATGAACATTTTCGGCCTTTGCCCTGCCTCTAGAAATGTGTTGTTTTTTTTTTCTCAACGGAAGTAATAGTGTTTCGGGTCGTATCCTGTCGGCCGGTGTAGGGAGTTGATTGAAACATGAGCTGAAGCATTAAGCCAATTGCGTTTTTTATCAGGCACTGACATTGCCAAAGAGCGGTCAATTTCCGGTGCATGAATGTGACATGGCAACAGGAGAGCGCAATGTCCTCACAGCTCCTGAAGCTTATTCTTTGTTAAAGAAAACCCACGTTCTACTTAAATTGCAAGTCCAATTCATGAGGACAACCGTGACCCCTCCGGTAACTTACATGTAGACGTTTATCGCAGCGTGTTGACCAACACGCATAGCAAATAGGTGTCTCTCAGTCAGTGGGTACGCAGCGCTTCACACCACAGTGAATCTTCTTCAACACGCGCCCGGGTAACCGGTTGGGTGGCGATGTGACCTTTGCTCGTTGGGGGGGGGGTAAATTGACCCCCTGAGACCTTAAAGAGTAAGAGAGCTAGAGACACCTAATTCACAGGATAGACTGGTGTGATTGTGAGCTTAATTGTGCCAGAATTTGATGCCTACAGGTTATGACCTTCTGGTCAAATAAAAATCAAGCAAGACCAAATTCAAGATTGATGTCCAAAGTACCCCAAGATCTCATCATCCAGCAGCCTTGACCCCACTCGAGCGCGTGTTAACAAATGTGAACCAACAACTGGCTGTGAGTATGACCGACCAGATTGTGAACCAGCATCATCGAGTCGACCTTCGTTCTCGTCTTATGTGTTACCTTAAGGGCGTCTCAGACAGCTAACTCTCCGGCCCTCATCGGGTGCTAATTTGTCCCGAGAATAACACGCTGGCTTTTGGTTTTCAACCACGCATTCATCGCAGCATCAAAAGCTTGTGTGCTATATTGATGTGACAGAAACTCTGTTTTTGAAAAGTCAGCTGGCAAACTCATGGGAAAATCATCACGCAAAAGCCGAAGCCAGCGGTTGAAGATGACATGAAGCCAATGCTCGAGGCTTAATTCAGAAACCTTGTTCGACACCGAAACCGAAGCCGAAGCCAGCCAAAGTGATCGCACTAGCCTAGTGGCGTGTCATTTAGATGTCAAGGTGCACGAAATGCCAGCAGTCACACGTGGAACATAAATGGATGCGCTTTGCCTCACTATACAGAATCACACCCTGCCATCGCCGATAACAAGGACAGAGTTTTCTCAGGTTCCAATGACGTGATTTAGCGGCGTACCTGCGGGTATGAATACCAATCTCCGTCACATAGATAGCCGCACGAGCAACAATACTATGCACAATTCCTTTCGACCATCTGCTAGCGAAAGCAAACAGGGCCCTGCGCAACGACAAAGGCATCCGTGATGAATTGTACCACGCGTCTGAGGTCATTGGTGTTTGCGATCAAATGTACGCTACTAATCCCTGTTCATGATCAGACTAAGTAGGTGGGTCCCTTTGCAATGCTCCCGCAAAGTTCATTCTGCTGAAACTTTCCACTACAATATGCTGTTGGAAAGGTGATTATGCGAGACGACCATCAGTGTGTTAGCGTGCTTACTATTCACTGCACAGTCCACCAGCGCATTGCACGCAGATCTAAAAACTGACGACATACCATAAACCACGACCATAAACCCATTGCATCTCATAAATATATATGGACGCACACACAAGCATACTCGTATTGTCTGCTCGGATATGGCACGAACTGTGCAAGTCGAGCTGCAGTCCCTGTTCAAAATTGCTGCTGGCCCGTCTTATCCAGTAAAGCAAACAGTACGTACAGGCCATTGTTTCGTATCGACTAGAATGTCTGCGCAGCATATGACAAACATATCACGCACGACGGAAGGAGAAATGTGCCGCGCGTGTTATTGGAAACCGGATGTGGTGGAACCACGCGGTTCATATCTTCAAAATCTGCATTTTTTTTTCTTGAGCACGAACGCAGCGAACGCTGACGGAAGCCCGCGCGCCACCTGAACCGGAAAGAGCCGGCGTGGGCGGCGCACCGTGCGCGTCACTTTCCCGACGCGTGCAGGGCGTTGGTCCACGCATTGGCGGCCAGCCTTCGCGGCAGCAGCAGTGACTTCGAGTAGACACATGCTGGACGGCAGACCTGTACAAGGAGGGCTCACACCGCCACGCACTCTCCAGGACTCGTGCGAAAGAGCTGGGCGGCGGGCGGTGGGTTTGCTATGTTGGAGGTGAAGCATGCGCTGAGCTTGACTGATCTGGTGACGTAGTCCTGTTCGGCGACAGCGGATCTGGGGACGGGGCTCACCGTTACTGATGAGCAATGCCATCTGACTATACTGCTGCAGTCAAAGTGAGGCGTCCCAGAGCTCGAGTACGGAGAGGAAACCATCAAACACTAAAGTAGCTGGTCTTGTCTTGTCTAACGTGTCTTTTGCCGCGAGAAGCCCTGGTTTATTTCTGTTATTTCATGAAATTCGCAGGATGACGGCTGTTACATGACACGCGCATGCATTAATTTCGTGCCCGTTACAATAATCGTATTTATTGGGTCTGCAAGCTCATCCATTAGACAGCATCAGTAGTGCAACTGAAGAGTCGTTTTTCATATGTACGGGTGTCTAATAGCATTGGTCATAAACCAAAAGTGCTAACGGAGTAAGTTCTTTGAAATATTTGTTTATGGACTGTCCTTGGCTGCTCCAAAGAATATCTTACATTTGTAGAAAGCGTGATTAAGCCGAGCATTTTTTTGCAGCCAACATCAACTGACAGATTAAAATAAGGGTAAATTTGGGAAGTTACGCCTAACCAATGCTAATGTTTTATAGGTCTGTGGAATTCGTTGTCGTAACGTAATGCCTTGCTTGCTGCACATCGATATAAATTTCGCAACTATTAAACGCATGCAATTCTATATCAATATTGAACCATTCCGACGTAGCTCGTCTTCAAGTATCACGCATTTCCAAGCCATTGCCCTGTTGAACGCACACTTACTTTCCCATCGTCATTTTTAACATTTTTCTCCTTTAAAGTATCACACAATTTACGCATTACAGTTGCACATTAATCGCGTTATGGTCTCGCACCTTGATTTCTCCAAGTCGTCGGACTAGGCTCCGGCTCGTCTCATAACTATAAGAAATAAAGTTGCTCGGCCGTTCAACTCTATGATTGTACTCATTGCCTTCATGTGATTTTGCGCCAAAATGTATTTACTGCATTCGAGAGATATTTGCAAAGTGAGGATGTCATTCTTGCTACGTAGGGAGGAAGACCGCAGCTTTGGTTAGACGTTGTTTTTGAACATTGTCAACAAGCTCATACCGACAATTCTTAGTTTAACAACGCGCGGCTTGAATTAAGCACGTGATGTCATAATGAATTCCATCGATCGTATGGCATTAAATTGTTTGCATGATCAGGTAAATCATTTGCGTGATCAATTAAATCATTCGAATGGTCAGGTAAATAATTTGCATGATGATCTTAATCATTTCCATGATTACTTGAATCATTTGAATGCCTTAAAATTCTTTTTAAAAATCATGCTGTTAAAGACGATTTCAATTCAATTGTTTTGCCATGCAAACAGATGCAGGGAGTACTAAAACTGGATGCTAAGCAGAATTTTTATTGTCGAGCAAAAAGTCACCAGGAACTTTCCTTGCAAACAAGAACATTACGCAATGAATTTCAAACACCTCATGACTTCGATTGCTCATCCAAATTCCCAGACTTTTTGCGTACAAACCCAACCCAGGCGACACCCACGCTGTGGGCCGTTGAGCCGATTACACCACGCGGAAGAGTGAAACTCGATGGCCGAAATCGTATCCATCTAAACACCGCCAGCCTCTCACCTTTCCGGTCAGAGTGGAACGTCCAGCTTTGCTTGGACTCTCCAGAGACCGGCATTGTCGGCGGAAACCTGCACCTGGCACGCGTCAGCGACACAATGACGCCGGGATCTGGCGCTGCCACACGCCAGCCTGTCAGGCCACGCTATCGGTCGATTGTTGAAGGCCTGATATAGTCTGCGGTGGAAACCAAGGTGGAACTAGGATCATGTGTTTCGGGGTGCTCGTGTGCTTCATGCGCAGGCTGTGGAAAGGGTCGGGGCTGATAGGTTTGACAAATTTGTATGCAGTAGCTCCATAGTAGTCTGGAAATATACAGATTTGGCAGTATTGGGGTAAGTCTGTTGGGACTATTCCAATGCGGATAATCATCTTGTGCAAGAAAAACAAGCCACCACACCTTTTCCATAAGTTGCCCCAATGACAAAAGCAATGAGCGTTATCAAGTTCTTGCATGAAGACTGGATGGATGTGGAAGATATACTTTTCTTAATCACTGGCGAACTGGTAAAGGAGCTTTGCGTTTATGTCAGGTATAATGATCATAGATCTTAAAACAATTACATGGCGAAACAGCTAAGACTATTCAGTTCCACCGGCGTTTAACATGTCCATAGCACTCGGCCGTAGCATATTCAGTTCACTTAAATTGGTCCGCATTCTGATAATGAGGGCTAAGTGAGCAGCACTGCTCTTCTTCACTGTCTTAAAAATGTCATCAGCGACAAAGGTTGATTTTATTTGACTCCATAAGTGCCCGCACGGCAAGGATTAACCACATGAGAGCGATGATATTAGCCCTCGCCCTGATAGAAGTGAAGGGGTCGATGCATCTCCCGCAAGGTTTTTTGGGAATATTTCTCCGGTGTATTGTACAATCTCAACAACTTTCATTAGACTATGGGACATCCACTGCGCGCGTTTTAACACCAAAAGCATGTCACCAGCCTTTCTGGTTGTGGAGCAGCGCGGTTTTTGAGGGGCACTGCGCGGCGATCTACGGCCGCCGCGGGCGGCGGGGGGCGACCGACAATGCCGCGGAATGCGCACAACGAGCCAACTACATTAACGAAGCCATATATCGTAAATATTCGCTTAAAACAAATCCAAACATAAGTCATGTATTCCAAATTAATCAAGAAACACCTTGTTTAGATTTGATGCCACCAAAAGGCATGGTCACGCATGTATGATGTTATAAATCCGAAAAATTGCGATTTTCTGGAAAAGACCTGACCTATGACCTGGCACAATGGGGTCACTTATTGCCATAACAAGCAACAACCGCGAGACGTTGTCAAAAAAATTTCACCGGTGTTTCCCGCTAAGCTCTACCTTTTTAGTTCGAAAGCGCGATGGGGGAAGGGTCGTATCAAGCCCCTCTATTAGTCCGGCGTTATTAAAATCGGCGAATCAGGGCGAGGCTTAAGTAGAGAGATCAGAGGCAGGCCAATACCACATTTACCGTCGAGTGCCACCGCAACCAAGTCTGACCACGCAGAAGCAGGAGCGCAGGAGCCGTGCGCGTGTACACTTGGGCTGTGCCCAGGTGATGGGACGGGAATGTCGTCGGTACGGTCGTCAGGCCCACACGCGACTGACGGACGCGGGATGAGCCCGACGAGACGAGGCGGGACGCGGATGCAGAGCGAACTAAGGCTCGGCACAGAGTGAAGTGCCGCTTGCGGAGAGATCATTTCTGTTGAGCGGTCGTGGGACAAGCTCCAGCGCCCAGTTCAGATCAGACAAACCGCGAGCCCAGCTCGTGCTGCCATCTACCCGGCAGTAATCGAACGAGGGCGCTCCTCCCACGTTACAGCAGCCGGTCGTGGGCAGATCACTTCATCGCCGCCTCCCCTGCTAACTTTCGGGGCATCAGCTCCGACAGGAGCGGTCAGCTTTCAGACAGGCCCTTAACGCGCTGAAAGACATTACATGACATGCTTGGCAAAAAGTTCTGTGAAAGACGGAACGTCTTCATGTCGTAGCTAAATGGAAATGAAGCTGATCCTTGATTGCTTTGCACTACTTTTCGAGAATCTTCCGACGCCTTGATCTCGGTGTGTCCGGTAGAAATCTAATTTTTCTATTTTTTTTACTTCTCATTTTTGGTGATATTTCGAGCATCGTAAGCTCTAATTTGAGTGGTGAGACACAGGTCAT
The DNA here is from genome assembly GCF_011947565.3 of Pollicipes pollicipes. Lineage (NCBI taxonomy): Eukaryota > Metazoa > Arthropoda > Thecostraca > Pollicipedomorpha > Pollicipedidae > Pollicipes > Pollicipes pollicipes. The sequence continues at coordinate 41,612,112 of NW_023597034.1, read as the reverse complement.
GTTAAGTGGAGTGGCGGGAAATTATTTTACCCGAGCTAGGAGAAAAGCGTCGTCAAGTCCTATTTCAGTATGTAGATATTATTCAGGCTATAAACGCGCATATCACGCATATTCTCTAGTTTATAAAATGGTAAGATGAGAACACGTCCAAGTACGTAAGGCGAAAGCCACTTTGCAAATTGCAGAGAAACATTCATTTTTGAGCCACCAGCTACGATCCTTTGGCCTTATTCAGTCGTTTGCACAGATTTAATGCTGGTTCCTATCAGCAATAGCAGAAAACTTTCATGCATCAGAGCGAAATTTAAGAAAGACCGAGATCCTGGAAAGTCATATGTCCTTTGCAACACATCAAATTAAAGCTGTTGTTTTCCGAGCGCGTCCGTTCTTTTGTTACCCAGTGAGCCATGTGTCCTTGAATGCTTGGCATTCACGGCTATGATCCACAAGAAACCTCAAGGGCTACTCATACCAGCGTTGCATTTTTGAGAGATCTCGACTAATTTGAACGCATAAATAAGTTGTGTTTGGTGTCGTTTAAGCAACGATGTGACGACTCTGGCCGTAACATTTGGTCACGCTCAAATCATGTCAAACATATGAAACATACAATACTTTCCAACCCGTCAATGTTATGGCTGTCAGGACCCAAAGCTTTAAAAAAATAAACCATGGCGTGCACAAGATGCTTGGACCCAAAGACTCCTATACTCCACGCGCTAAACAGAGTTTCCTGTGCTGGGCCATTACAAATGGAAAGTCAACAAGGGGGCTAAGACGTGCGTTCTTCTTTCAGCCATAAATGCCCACTCATAGCAATCACCGATCGCTTTTAAATTGGGTAGCGTAGTTTGCTTTGGGGCTGGTAAGTACCTTTACAATTTCGTAGTTTTACATCCGCTGTAACGGTGGGGGAAACCGGGTGTAAGTGCGCCGGCACTTTGGTGCAGTGTAGATATGACCGAACTACTAAATCTGGCTACGTCAAAATTGCGCGGTAAATATGCGCAATCTCCTCATGAACGCTGCGTGGCAATTGTATGCCGGCGACCCTGCCACTTCGTCGCTAAGATCAACAAACATGTTTTTGCGACTGACAGCAATTTCTTAACATTAGTAATGTTAACATTCGTTATAATTCGTGGTGGTATCATAGTGAATGTAGTGGTTAATAACGTTAAGAAATTACAGTAGTAGTCCTTAAAATATTTACGATATCACCAAGATAGTCGTTAACAACTACCGTGACAACTGACAGTTAATGGGGGGGGGGGAGGCATTAACAAATCAACCACGATGGGTGGTGATTACCATGTCAACATTTTCCAAGCTGATTTAAATAAATATATGTATATATATATATATATATATATATATATATATATGCAACAAATCATATCTCCTACAGTCGTTACACACATTACAACTATTATAAGCATACACAATGTATTCAGATAAAGCACATTAGTGATGCATCCTATATCGTCAGGCTAAGCAAATTTCGAAGCGAGATGTCGTTTGCATACAAAAGCTTTTATCGTGCTTAGACATGCCAGATATGTCACTAAGACGCGCTACTAAAACATGTCAGGATATCACAGACGGGTGATATGTCACAAGTGACAGATCAGGAAAAGGGGAACAGTTCCCAAATGTCATCTGCAATTCAATACAAGGCAAGGGTTATACAGGATTTCAACTGGTTCACGTTTGGGTGGTTTACATGGATACATAACGCTCTAACATGGAAAGCCTACGGCGGTCATCACAGAAAGTCAGCAATGTCGTGTTTGCTGTGATAATTTGTCGCACACACACACACACACACACACACACACACACACACACACACACACACACACACACACACACACACACACACACACACACACACACACACACACACACACACACACACACACACACACACACACACACACACACACACACACACATATATATATATATATATATATATATATATATATATATATATATATATATATATATATATATATATATATACATGCACATCGAGGATCATCGGGTGGTTAGAAAAGCAAAACGTGATGGACAAGACAGCAACCCCTTTTATTTATGTTATCTGTCAACGTTTCCACACAATTGGGTATCATCATCAGGAAACATTTTTACACCATGGAACAAGGCCACTTAAAACACACATCACTAGTTTGCTTCACCTTTATCGCTCATGGCAAGAAAGTCAGTAGGCATGGTTAGCACAATTTAGCATGAGCACAACACTTATCTGCGCACAAACGGGACAGCCTGAATAATAAAGAATTCACGGCGAAATATATTTCGCGGCGAAATATATTTCTGACTGGTGTAAAATGGGCTATCTTATAATATGCAGAGGATAGCAGACCCAGTGGTATTCAATGGCAACTTCTTTTGGTTAATACGGAGTGATTATGAACTTATAAGATAAAGAGGATTGCTGCATCGCCCTAATGTGGACAACTCATCAATCTTCAAACGAGTGTAACACGTTACTGAATGACCTCGGATGGGCGAATGGTCTGGGTTAGAAACGACATTACCTGAACGGTCAGACCTTCCCAAATGTTGCAGTACTCTGCAGTACAGGCTTCGCTGGATTGAGCACGCGCATAATGCACAAAAATGATCGCAGAGACGGAGCATAAATGACGGATCAAGCAGATCATATGTAACGAATATGATAATGACACATCAGTTATAGCAGGTTATATTGCTTATATCAAAGGCTGACTGTTTATCATCGGGACAAAAAAGTAGCCCGCCGACGTTTGGCATTTATTGGTAGCCCTGACGTTTTCGGAATCATTACATATTCTAATTTCAAAAGTTAAGATATGCCATCTATGCTGTTGATGACGATTATGAAGAGTGATTGAGGTGTTGGCCTGATTGCTCAGTTCCAGTGACGAAGTTTTGATTGCGACAGCCTCCAGCATAAAGAATTTCCTCTTGTTTGATGATGATGTTGTGATGCTGGTGTTTTTGGTGATGTCGTCTCGGGCGCTGCTCCGGCTGCGTTCTTTTCTCATGTACTCTTCCAGTCATCCATCATTCCAATTCCAAGTTATCAGCATTCATCATTCCAAACCATCAGTCAAGCGCGTCGACAACTGTCTTGAAAGTGTATGAGCACCAGCGGAGTGTGGATGCTTTAGGAGTCTGCAATCTCCTATGCCACGAAAAAACGAGACTGTTTAACAAGGTTGGTTCGTTCCATGCGGGCAGAATTGACGGCGACGTTATTTCTCATGATGAGTTGGGCTACCTTTCTGTTTTTGTAATACATGATAAGCGTCATGTTGTCTCTGTGACCCGCTGGCTCGACGTTGTCAGATATAATTTCTTCAGGATACTCTCGCCTACCTTGTAACTATCTGATATTTGATTCTGATGGAACAGTTTGGTTTGATTTAGTTGATGTTTGACGGCGTCGGTTTTTAGTTTTTCACGTACGCCAATGTTTTTAGCAATGCGTGCATAGAACATATGTATATGTATAAGTATGTATATACATACGTTATATGTATATAAATATTGTGTATATATATATATATATATACGTATTGGCAGCATTAACTACGAATACAGGGGCACCACAACCAGCATGTTATTGCATTTGTCTAGTTGAGATTAATGCTCGTATATTAACGGATAAGTCACAGAAACTATTCTATGATTAACTAGCACATCTAGCCAGTAATCACAAATTGACCCCATTCTTCAACCTCAAAATGTTTGACTCAAACGATGAATGGCTTCGTGAGAACGAATGGGGTGATGACAACCTGACCTGAAGCACACAGCGGTGTTTGGACGAGATGGCGAACCTGGTCTAATGTACCCGATATTACATCTGATGAACATGCACGCCACCAACACGATGACAGACATCAGTTTGGTGATAATAATGTAGGCAAACTGGTATGAATGGCACACATCCCGTCAATGCGAGCAGCTGTCATGCAAGGTGCATTTGCGACCAGGCAATGCGGCGCAGTTACCCGTTTAAGGATACCATGTTCCACAGTCACATCACGTGATGCACCATCCGTATATAACGATTGGTAAGCATATTTACGATCTTGATCGTCTACTCAGTCATGGTCTCTGACATGGCCAGCCTCAACAATTCATGTCAATGCGGGTTTTGAGGGCCGGCCATATTGTTGGGAACCGGAAGCAGTATATCGTATTTCCCTCGACATCTGCTACATTGGGTGAACGCACACCTCTCCCCCCCCCCCCCCGGGAGTATTTCGGTGAGCCACCGCACCCTTTCCCTTCCTCTTTGTTCCAGGAGTGCGCCCAACATATACAGTGCAAACATGGATGGTGTCCATGGCATCCACGTGTTGGATTATCCGCAATGCCTTTTTATATCTCAGATATCTCCCTTCCCGCTACTTGCTGCCGCCATCCGTGTTCCACGCTCATCGTCCTGCACAACCGCATGACGGCGTCGCGCCTGGTTTTTGTGACTGTTGGTGTTTTGCAAGGCATACCTTGGTCAATTACGATTATTGCATATTAGAGCACACACTTTGCTATCACATTACATCGGTAGACATTGGCACGAAGAAAATATCTGCTCAACACAAATTATACATGGTGTTCACTTGGCAGGAAAGACGCCATTTGGACGCGGGTCAGCTACTGGCAGCGAACTGTCCCTGGCAGATCTCGTGTGCCTGGGGCAGCGACCTGTCCAATTCAGTTAAAAATAATCAGATGCGCTAAAAATGGCACCACGTCAGTAGTTAAGATAACATCCTGAAGGTCATATGATGACACAAAGTGCTAATGGGTTGATTGGACCGGTGAAAGTGGTCCTTGATGTACCAACTCGTCTGGGACAGATGCGGCTCCGCTACTGGATCAGCACTGACCGAGCAGGCATTTAGCATCTTGAATTGCTTGCTTGCGATGCTTTAGCTGTGTGCTGTTTTTTCTGTCCGTCAGTTTCCCTCACCACAGAAAATCGGCTCCTTTGTTCTCATCCTCTCATCTGGCTTTGCTAGGTAGGAGGGATAGGGATAGGGATAGGAGATAAGAGATAAATGGGATAGCATGATACGGGGTAGCTGTAACGCTGCTTTGACGCTGTAGTGACTACCACGATATCAAGACATCAGTATCACACTGCCTTGCTTATGTTCGCATCCGTGGTTGAAATTCGTGCAATGCATTATTTCATTAAAATACGGTCTTCTTAATCTTACCCATCGCGTGACAAAATCGAAGTAAGAGACGTGAGTGGCGGATTTAGTGAGAGCTATAAGTCCACCTGAAGTGAGAGAGGGAGAGAGAGAGAGAGAGAGAGGGAGAGAGAGAGAGAGAGAGAGAGAGAGAGAGAGAGAGAGAGAGAGAGAGAGAGAGAGAGAGAGAGAGAAAGAGAGAGAGAGATAGAGAAAGAGAGAGAGAGAGAGAGGGAGAGAGAGAGAGGGAGAGAGAGAGAGAGAAAGAGAGAGAGAGAGAGAGAGAGGGAGAGAGAGAGAAAGAGAGAGAGAGACAGCGATATATATATATATATATATATATATATATATATATATATATATGTATATATATACATATATATATATACATGCATATGCTGCAGCCAACGGTGCTGTTACCTTTTTTCATAAGCATTTGATGCACCGCGCATGATATTACACTGATCTAGAGGGTTCCATAGAGCATGCAGAAATTATAAAAATATCCTGAAATTTCAAGATAATGAATATGCGGTGCAAATTGTCGCATACTGCTAACTCACGCGGCTTGTTAAGCAAGACATGGTAGGGTTAGCTACATACATACGACGCGTTAAACAGAACATAGTAGGATTAGCTACCTACATACGGCGTCATGCCAATCAAGCACGCTTTTCGGAAAGCAGCAAGATAAGGTTGCTTTTGGAAGCCAGTTCTTATCGCATTATCCAAGCTAGTTAAAATCTGGCACTGTATTCACAGTCAGCGATCTCAAAACGAGGGTTAAGTACCCCACACAAAAATCCGCGTAACAAGTTTATTCTAATCAAATTAATATATTGATTTTGATCAACATAGGCTTGGAGGAACTTGGCTCAGCGTACTTGAACTTGGCTTGTAAAAGGTGAGGCGAAGGCATGCCAGGCAAACTCCGTCAAAAGGAATATTTCGCTTTTATATTTGAAGTGTAATAACCCACAGTTATACTCAATCGTTATCAACATGCGGACATCACTAAAAGGAGAGACTATTTGGCGAATTCAGACCATCATGGCCTTCACGTTCGTGTCGTAACGTAATCCATTGTCATGGCATGCATGTGAAAAATTATCGGTATGCTATTGATAATCGTACTGCGCTTCAGCTCTATTGGAGCATCCCATGCGCCCTCGCGATGTTAGGCGCTTAATACCATACCCTTAGCTGAAGCACAGACATGCGATTGATATGTCGAGCTCATTGTTTTTGTAGTGTTTTAATATAGCAACTGTGCTTCCCAACCATAATAGTAGGATGGACCATCTACGTCCTTCTGTCACACCATGCGCACTTAGGTCTCAGCAACGTCTGCGGGCATTAGATGGCCCTGATCAGCTGAGCTGTTCGTATATGCGACGCTCTATTGTCACTGTTAGGACGCAAAAGTCCTTACCATTACTTGTGACTGATCGACACTTGACTACATGCATGTTTACACGGAATGCGCTGTTAACTGCTCTGGTCGCACGTGTCGTGACAGAGTGACGCACTCCCTGCTGGCGTTCCATTCGTTGCACGCCTGCTGACTGATCGCCGGTTCGCGAGATGGGAAGTCACCGCCACACGTCTTCTGACCGCCCTGGCGACGGGCCTCCCCTCACAGGTGCAGCTGCTCTGCCACGGGGGCGTCAGCGAGGCAGGCCAGACGTCATCTGAACAGAGTCAAGCCACCTCAGGCTGGGCTGCACAGAGCTGTAGCGCACAAAATGGAAGGAATCGAGACTTCTGAGAAGTATTGCTGGGCTATCGCCTTCAGGACGATACGAAGTTTGTAATTCGCAAAGCGGCTTTTAAGCAGGAACGGTCTACTTCCATTATTCAAAAAAGTGTTGTTTGTCGGCACAGTCAGCCCTTATAATAGCAAGGCACTCCGGTGTGCCATGCCCTGTCAATGTGACGCCTTGATTTCCTCGGTGACGCTTGAACACGCCTTAGTTGGGACCATTACTACCAAGGGCGGCGGTATGCTGCTGGTGCCTATCAATCGGGTCCCCAACCAGAGGATCGGAGTTCCCCACTGCACTGGACCGGAGTTTCCCACTCGTCAACTCCTTGGTGTGAGCATGATAATTGTGTTATGCCCTGTCATCACAGAGCTGAAGCGTTTAGATTCAGTGGGTGCGGCGCCGTTTGCGGTTGGCTAACACATTGTCGCTGGCGCCCGTGTCATCACCGAGTCGTCAGTTGGTGATTTATTACCTACATATCAGCCTTCATTACAGACGCGATTAACTGTGCGCCGGTGTGTCCCATTTTCTATTGCCCTGCTTTACCGGCCAGGGAAAGACAGACGCCCACCTAAGGCTCTCGGTACACATGAATAAAAACTCACGACTGGACGATGAAGAACCGTTCAAAATCATCTAACGTCACATCGTAATCATGATAGGCATCATATAGACTGTATGCGCTCTTGTATTCTCCGTATAAAACGACTTCTCGGGACAGGCGTCACAGGCACATACAACTGCATTTATGTGCACGAGAAAATTGAAGGAACAGGACAAGGAATACACAGCAGGGCAGATGTGTGCATTTGATTCGCCAGGGAGTCCCTTGTTGTCGACGTTTTGGCAACTGAATCGGACATTTTAATCGCTAAGTAAGTTTGCATGCTGAAAATCTAAAAACGACTTGAACGTTCCGCTTTGTTTAGCCATGTCACGCCATGCCTTTGGATGAAAATGCTAGTGCAGCCTGAGGAGCATAGCTCCATTTATGACTACTGATATTTATGTTTTACCTTTGTCATACTGAGTCACGAAGATAGTTGTAGACAACGTTGCTGTGGTAAATAACAATGTAGATTTTCCAGTTTCTAATCTCTTTCAGAATCTTTGATAGCTATGTCAAACTAGGTCACGAGAATAGTTGAAGACGACGTTACTATACTACGTGACTATGTAGAATCGCCAGTTTCTGATCTGTCTCAGGATATTTAGCTCTCAAACATGGTACCCTAAACATGCATCATATGCTGTGGGCCGAAGGACAACTTGAAATTGCTGCCTTTTGGCCTAAAACCGGGCGGTAACTAGAATGCAAATTCATAGTTCTGCTGCCTCCATTTGCCCACTCTTGACGCTTTTATATCTCTAAAATGCCCTGATTTTCCGCAGAAGCGTGGTTTTAGAACCAGACGATTATGGCTCTCGTGACTCGTAACGGTATGCGGTACCCGAACGTCAGAACAGTTTACTTGCCCTCGATACTAATTCTGAAACTTAATTATAATGTATATATATATATATATATATGATTAAGGTATATATAATATAATATGATATCATATATATTAATACAATGCTATATATATAATTGTATATAATGCTTATTGCTTGAATAGGGGTAAAAGAAAAAAAAACAGCTACTCCGCTATGCAAAAATGCATCCGTAATCTGCGAATAGAGCAAGGCTGCATGATAAAGGCCTGAAGAATTGGTGCAAGGTCCGCTCTGGAGATTCAGGCACCGATAGTGTAGTGGCTAACGCATCTATGTGAAACACTGCGCGACTGGGCAACCAGAGGCACGAGGTTCGATTCCCCTCGGTGCGCGAACTTGCTGCCAGGATGAAAGGCAGACGACGCCACGTAGTCTCAGCAGCTGAGTGCGTCGTAAAGCCCCAGCGATGACGGCCCTGGGGAATTCAAATCAAACGAGCGCTCTTACACGTTATTTGAAAACTGCTTTGGGATAGCTGGAACACGGATAGCGGCAGCTGGTGAGATCGGATACCGGATGCACATAACTCGCGAACCGCCATGCTTTGCTCTTTGCTTTGTTTCAAGTCGTTATGGCCGAGAAAACGGCGTAAGATGTCGGATAGTCTGACGGCAAGATGATGTCACTCTGTGCAATTCTGTGTTGTGCGGTATCCAGGTTGACCAAACCGGGAAGGCTTCGGGTTAACCTGAAGGAATCAAGCTGGAAATTTCTGATTACTAAGGTGTCAGGCAATCCACTGGTTTCGGTTTCGTAGCTCCATCTAAATCAGGAACAGAACGCGTGAGACTGTCTTTTCCTTTCCCTCACTGTCTCGAGCGTGAGTGAAAATGCCGTCCTCCATGTGGGGATTTCAGCGCGAGCATGCACACGCCCCATGACGATCCGAGTGGCGCGTGCCGGCGCGTAGTTTGATCCTCACACGATCGGGTCGCCGCAGGCGGCCGGCCGCCTCCGCCGTTCTCCGCCTGGTCAGCGCTCCCCTGACGTGCGGCGGCCACACTCGGTCTCGGTACCGGCTCGGCCGAGCTCGGTCTTGGTACCGGCCCGGCCGAGCTCGGTCTTGGTACCAGCCGCCCAGCTTCGCTCGGTCTCGGTACCGGCCCGGCCGCGCTCAGTCTCAGTACCAGCCCAGCTTTGCTCGGTCTCAGTGCTGGCCCGGCCGCGCTCAGTCTCAGTACCAGCCCAGCTCTGCTCGGTCTCAGTGCTGGCCCGGCCGCGCTTGGTCTCGGTACCGGCTCGGCCGAGCTCCGTCTCAGAGCCGGCTCGGTCGCGCTCGGTCTCGGTACCGGCCCGGCCGCGCCCAGTCTCAGTACCAGCCCAGCTTCGCTCGGTCTCAGTGCTGGCCCGGCCGCGCTCGGTCTCGGTACCGGCCCAGCCGCGCTGCCGCCAGACGCGCCCACCGCTGCCGTCTCGCGCGTGTAGCGACCACCGCCGGCCGGAGTCGCCTGGCTTAACTGGACAGACGGCGACGCGAGCACTGGCCAATGAAGCAGCGACGAGGAGCGAGGTGTGCGTGGCACGTTCCAGGTAGCTGCAAGGGGTCCATCCGTTCCACAGTAACGTGCACGATTCTGCAACATGCAAGATACGCTCTAGTCACAAACAAATGACTTAAATCTGCAATTTTTCCTTGCAACTTCGGAAAAAATCTGACACCTGGGGTCAAGGTCAAGCAAAATGAGATAGAACGAGACAGACCAGAGCATCGTTACCGGGAAGGCGGCGGCCGCAGTGTCCCAATGACTAGACAACATCGGAGTCTTCCTATGTCGAGCGTGGATTCCTAGCATGCTGGGAGCCGCCTCGGGCAGTCGCGGGCTACCATTCACCGTGAGAGTGCTGAGCGTTGGCGTGGGCCGTAAATAGCCACTCAGCATGCCTCTGAAGGCCTGTTGACATCCGCGTGGCCGGCTGAAGGCCGCTGGCCCGGCCGCATAGCGCTCAGCGCCACCGCACGCCGCATAAATCACAACCTCAGATGTGAAATGTGAGGCGAATTGTTGCACAATTGGCGCATAACATCCCCGCGGAATGGCCGTGGCGGGGATAAAGTCGCAGATGCGCCCACCGCACGTAGACTGGCGGCCGGCCGGACGCTGACGACCAATCCGGTCCGAGCCAGTCGGCAGCACGGCACAGATCTACAGCTGTGCGCTGAGAGCGGCATCGGTGTCCGCCAATCCGGTCCGAGCCAGTCGGCAGCACGGCACAGATCTACAGCTGTGCGCTGAGAGCGGCATCGGTGTCCGCCAATCCGGTCCGAGCCAGTCGGCAGCACGGCACAGATCTACAGCTGTGCGCTGAGAGCGGCATCGGTGTCCGCCAATCCGGTCCGAGCCAGTCGGCAGCACGACACAGATCTACAGCTGTGCGCTGAGAGCGGCATCGGTGTCCGCCAATCCGGTCCGAGCCAGTCGGCAGCACGGCACAGATCTACAGCTGTGCGCTGAGAGCGGTATCGGTGTCCGCCAATCGATGGAGCTTATTTTGATTTCATTTATTTTCAGAAATAAATTAAATGAAGGGTCGAGCATCAGAACATTTGGTCTGTGTAGGGTGTGATCCAAACGAGGAACTATCGGAGGATGATTATAAGCTTTAATTGAGGAGCTTCTCAAGGAATCCGGGCCAATTGGGCGGACCCCACAGCCAACCAAGCAAAACAAAGTGAGAGTGCAAAAGTGGTCCTCAGAATCCTGGCCTGATGTGACAAAAATTACCGATGGCTTCTAAACTGGAAGCCCTGCAGCTAGACCGGAGAAAGTTTGTTCACGGCTTGGAAAGCAACTGCTGTAATTCCCCGACGTAAAGAGACATGCTGCCACGACCAGGCGTGACGATCTCTGGCAAATCTATGCCAAAAACACCCGAGGCGGAGAGACGCGCGGCCGTTCTGCTGTGGCGCAGGACAAGCTCAGGATTCCGTGTATCTCAAGGATATCGCTATATTTATTTAAGCGGTGAACCTTGTACGATTCTCACCAATGTACCAGCATTTTAGCGCTCAGCACACCTTTGCTGATGATGCCTAACCTGTGACTCCTTATTTGTCTGTATACCCGGGACCGTATTTTTTATAGCCATCCCCTTTTCCCTCCTCCTTTCATGTGCAGAATCGAGCTATTTGTCACAAGAGCCTGCAAACAATGCAAGCAATCGGAACTCTTTTTGCGTAGAAATCCGTGCAAAGTTCAATGCAGAATTTGTTTTCCCTCATGCATTTTCCTTGTCGTCAAGTTCGTCTGTTTCGCGAGCAGCTGACAAAGCTGCAACTCGGTGATAGTTCTCTGCCTTACTTGTTCTCATACAAATGCCACACTGTTCGGTGGTGAAGATACTGCGCGCCGTCTGGTGCTCGTTATATGAAGCGTGTACACTACGCATGGTACGTATGCGTACTGCTGTAGAGGTCCGTACACGTATATGTACTGCTGAATAGGCACTGCCACTGCCACTGGCTTAGTTTGAATGTTAAGATCAAGCGCTCACAATCATCAACGTGGTTTGGATTCTTCAATGGGAAACGGACTGCAAGCTCCAACACTGAGATATCATTTGGCCTGTACTTAAGTTCATCAGGGCTCGGTCACGATAAAGCGACTGTGCCAATAACCATGCGGTTAGGCCCATTTGGCCTTTGACGCTTCCAGAGTACATAATTTTTAGATGAGAAACATAATTTAGATGTAGTACCTATGTTCGCCAGGCTCCCACTTCAGTTTGTTCTGCCAAGGCAACCCTTTAGCCAGTAGTTTTAGTATTTTAACGTTGTCAAAGTTTCGTTGTTTGTGCCACGCTTACTACACATTTAGTGACATGACTACCAGCACCACTACTCTACTGGCTATGCGACTTTATTATCTGACATTTATAATTATAATATTTGGTTATTTCAGGATCAAAACATGAGCAGGAGCTGAACTATATCCCTAGATCCCTAGATAGAAATAGAACCATATCCCTTCCCGAAGCTTTCATCGAATCGCGGAGTACCTCACAAACATTCTTAATCAGACTGCAAAATACCATGCCACGTCTCCTACCAATTCCTACCCTACCAACAAAATGAATGAATGAGGCTACAAGAGACTCATGCTATGTGTTTACCGTCAAACTATCATCTCTGCTATGAACAAGATGTCGTACCAGAGAGAGGCCATCAAGATTTAATAATGCAAGCAAGAAAGGCCAAGGTTTCTGGCATTATAAGCTACGAGGCCTTTGGTTAAAAACTAAATAATTAAAACATTAATTGTTCACTGGTGATTGGGAGCAGAGTCACGACGCCCCCTGGTTTTATCATACCAATGCCTGCTTGATAAGGGTGTTTAACCAGTGCCGTCTGGCGTACTGAAGGTCGACTATTTTATACATAAGAACTCATAACTCATAATGCCAAAACGATTTCATGCATGATGATGCAAGACAACGTGTGTGCTGGCGTGAGTCCGCTCGTAATTTGCTGACCAGTCGTGGACCAGTCAGCGATGGGATCAGCGACCTGATCTGATTGAAAAACACGGCCGGAAGCTGCAGGCAACAGCAAATTTGAAAGGTGGCATGCCAATTCAATAGCATGCCAATCTTTTCGTAATCCTTCAATGGCCATTGTCACTCAGACCAAACCAGACTACTGCGGTGCCCAACAGTGCACTGGTGGTAATCGCGGGCGTCTAAAGGGAAAATAACGAGAAGTCACGACAGCAATAACGCAGAGTTACTGCAGGAGTTACCTGGAGGTGCGGTTAACTGTGGGACGAACATTTCATGACCGTCAGCTCGTGATGGATTTAAGTAGGAAACCAGCGAGGGCACTTAAAGACTCGAACCATGTCCGGCGTCATTATTTTCCTTGTTAGGTCTCGTGGTCGCGAAGGTCGACGGCATGCGGCCTGGGGAGATGAACGTTATTCTAAGTTGCGTCGTCATCGCTCATAAATAGGCAGATGCGGTCATAAAATGTGCTTGCATATTAATATCGTCCAAAGCATGCAAACTCTTACGAAAAACAGATGTATTCGGATCGTTTACCTTTGGCTGCCGCACCAGTGTGGATATGTTGTAGATAACAAATGCTTCATTAAAACAAGCCGCATTTTACGCCGTAGTGGAAATGAAGTGCCGACATCGCGGAAAGCAAGCTGGGATGGGCTCGCCAAGCAGTTTTTGTTTTGTTTCCTCCCCACTTTGAAATTGCTCAAGAATCGCTGCCCACTACTGTCTCACCAATAAATAGATGGTTTTACAGTCACGAATCTCAAACGTTAGTAAGTGTTTAGGTGTTGCCAGAATGAAGCCTGTTTCACTGCCGTCGAGATGCCCCCGTTCTGTCCCAGTCTCCGGGTGTCACCACTGTTTTCCGAAAGTATCCGCAACACGCCAGTCTGTTGGGATGTCGAAGCGCCGTAGGAGAGTTTGCACACCACCGAAATATCCAATGATGAGGCATCAGGCACGCTTGGTGCCCAGACGTGCCTGATGCCTGATGCCACGCCTGATGCCTTGGCGTGCCTGATGCCCGATGCTACGCCTGATGCCTATGCGTGCCTGATTATCATTGAATTGCTCCCATGGCGCCAGTTTCTAACCTGGAATGTCTTAATCCCGTCGGAGTACTCCTAAGCGTGACTGGAACCGCATGTTTTCAATACGCCGGAGTTTTCCCGGAGTGTCCGGGTGTCAGCATTGCGTTCAGCTGCCGTGGCTGAGTGTCAACCTCTCATAGTGTCGCAACGGCTGAGGGTGTCTCGGACTCGAAGTGTCGGTGCGGCTGAGTGTCTCGGACTCGGAGTGTCGCCGCGGCTGAGTGTCTCGGACTCGGAGTGTCGCCGCGGCTGAGTGTCTCGGACTCGGGGTGTTGCCGCGGCTGAGTACCGTCTCGGACTTGGAGTGTCGCCGCAGCTGAGTACCGTCTCGGATTCGGAGCGTCGGCCACGGCTGAGTGCCTTGGACTCGGGGCGTCGGCCGCGGCTGAGTGTGTCTCAGACTCGGAGTGTCGCCGCCGCAGAGTGTGCCTCGGACCCGGAGTGTCGCCGCGGCTGAGTACCGTCTCAGACTCGGGGCGTCGGCCACGGATGAGTGTGTCTCAGATTCGAAGTGTCGCTGCGGCTGAGTGCCCCGGACCTGGAGTGTCGCCGCGGCTGAGAGTGTCTCGGACCCGAAGGCATCGCCGCGGCTGAGTACCGTCTCGGACTCGGGGCGTCGGCCGCGGCCGCACGTCTTCGAGACGGCGGGTGTGGCCGGCTCGGCCCGGTCCCGGCCGGGGGCCCTGCATGATCCCAGAGCTCGCAGCGCCACATCCGCCTCGCCCGGCCGCAGCTCATCGCAGCCGCCCCCGGCCACCGCCTTCACAACAACAGCATCCCGACACGGATAGCGACGGCCCGCAGTGAGGGGCGGCTTTTCACGCGGCGGGACCGGCGGCCGCGAGCCGCCATCAGAGAGCAGAGTGGGCGGGCAGAAACGGATTTGTCGGTGGACCTTGTTCGAAGATTGAGCTGCTCACTTCATGCTCCATAAATACGAGTGTCAGCGTTCAAAGGGCTGCGGATTAATGACTGCTCGCAGCGGTGGTGATTTTCCACGCTTGGCCACCCGGCAATGCCCATTTAATGAATGCGATTGCTTCTACCGTGGCTACAGATGAGCTCATAAGAAGTCTCCATCCCACGCAAATGCGCTGTCGTTAGCCGCTGGTAGGGGTCTAATTGCTCTTCATGATAGAGATGGGTAGTAGTTCTGATGTTCCACCTTTGTCTGGTTCCTACATCCGTGTGGGCGTCCAAATGACACCGTTCTGAACGGTCCTGGCAACCGGCTTATGGGTGTAATCACCGCTACTGAGAAAGCGGCCAACCCGCTTGCCCTCAGCCTGTACGGGGGCGGCCTGGGGTTTAACAGCCGTCGGCTGTGAGGTGGCGTAATCCCCTAAAGCTGGCTCAGAGAGAAGGCGGCCGGGTTCTGACGCGTGGCCGGGTTCCCCTCCCGCGCTGCAGCTGCGCGTTCCTGACGGCCCACCGCAGTTATCGACGGCAAATGGACAGCGTCAAATGCACGCTGTTAATGTTTCCGCAGTGCTCGTCTTCGAAGAGAGGAGTTTGTTCGGGTGAGTACGTGCGGCTGGCA
Source organism: Pollicipes pollicipes (assembly GCF_011947565.3). Taxonomy (NCBI): domain Eukaryota; kingdom Metazoa; phylum Arthropoda; class Thecostraca; order Pollicipedomorpha; family Pollicipedidae; genus Pollicipes; species Pollicipes pollicipes. The sequence goes on along the minus strand of NW_023597034.1, from coordinate 41,596,502 downwards.
CCTCGAAGGACCGGCAGATTACTTACAAACGCTTGTAACTTCCCAAGTTTGCTTTGCAGCCTCTCACGACGGTAACCACGTTCGATGAATGCTGCACTGACGATCCAGAATCGAGTGGAACCTCTCGATCAACAGTCTAACCACCCAACCCCCGCACCGGCTGTGCATCGCAGCTTCACGCTCGCCCCCCAGTCTGCATCCCACGGTGCGGACGACAGCGGGACACCCCCACGCGGCCTCCCCGGAGGCCTCCGGCCCGGCAGCATCCGGGGACAGCCGCTGGGCGGCGCGGCACCGACGCCTCACTGGGGACGGCACGCGGCCTTGCCTAGCGGCCGCCCAGCTCCCACCGTTTCTGCAACAGCACGTCCCGGTGGTGGCCCGCTCCGCCGTCACGCTCCATTACGGGCCAGGGCGGGCCGTAACGGCGTCACGCCGCGATGCCCGCACCATCACGCGGCGGACGGCGCGACGCCACCGTGACGCGTGCCCCTCCCCCCTGTCGAGGGGGAGGTATTTGCGCGGGAGGTGAGTGCACAGGACTGACGGAAGACAGGGTGAGGTGGAAGTGGATGCTCCGTAGCGCGGTTGTTTGCTGCTGTAGCCTATGATGGGCCAACGCCGAAGTCGTGTAAAATGCTCGCAGTGCAGATGGTTCCCTGTTAGATGGAGCTCCAGAACTGCGGCATAGCACAGTTTACGACAGTAGCTTACGGAAGGCATACTGAACATGGAGATCGTTTGTGCTATCTGCATCGAGAACAACGTACCCCAGCCAAGCGAATGCTAAGGAAGGGCGCAAAACCACGTGCTATTTGAATATTTTATTATCTACTGTTACTACCGCTAGCTGCCGACAAATGTTATCCTCTACTGTTACTACCGCTAGCTGCCGGACCAATTTCATCTTCTACTGTTACTACCGCTAGCTGCCGGACCAATTTTATCCTCTACTGTTACTACCGCTAGCTGCCGGACCAATTTTCACAGTGAGCTACACGTGTCCACCCATGGTCAGTCCGGGACCTGAGGTCCTGTTCTACGTGGCGTGACCCTGGTATGTCATGTCCCACGTGTCGTGCATTCGAACACGGGTGCGCACGTGACCGGCTTGCGTGACGCCTCAAGCTGATCCGAGTCGGCGATTAATGAAGTTGAGGAAGCCCGCCACTTAGGTCGAAAATTCCAGGGCGGGCTATTACAGTCGACCCATGCTTGCCACCAGCAGTGACAGGCATTCTGACACGTTTATGCAATAAGTGAGAGGGGCATTGTGGGAGCGGACGTAGCCAAACTAACGTTCTGCCGCTCCTGGTAGATTGGCTTCTCGTACGGGCATTATTGCGTCCCACGGAGCAGGCGCGCCGGCGCCGAGCGCGCCGCGCCGCCGCCACGTGTTGGTTATGCTGCGCCTGGTAACGACTTTCTCAGAGCAGTTCTTCGCACTAGCCGAGTGTTAAAGCGGCGCTTAACGTCTCGATTGTCCGTCAATCGTCCCCCAACGACGTTCATCATGCACCAGATACGTCCGTTCATCACCGCAGCCAGCGTTTAGGCCCTAATCACGCCGCCGCCGACGGGCCGGCCAGTTTCCACCCATCAACCTTGTAACTAACAGCATTGTTTGTCGAGACGCTATCGTCTCGCTGGTCAAGTCTCCTGTCATGCCCAGGCAGCAATGCATCATTGTCTTCCTGTATCGAATAGCGTGCACCATTAAGCTGATGATTTGTACACTTTTTGCCGGTGTGAGTTCCTCAATCATCGCACGCTCTTACGGACGCGGTAAATGAACAAATACGTGATGACGAGGCTGGCCATGGCCAGGAGCCGAGACCTAACCAGGCGTGCGCCAACAAGTCGCCAGCCGCGCCGCGAACGCCCGCAGCGGAGAACAGAGAGCATGGCTCCGCCTGTCACGTCTGTCGCCTCGTCCCGGTGCGCTGGTGTGTCCCGGCGCGCTGCCGGGCGCCTGCCGCCGGCACCTCAGGCCGCGCCGGACGCCACCGGTCCGATGGGTCAGCACCGCACCGGCGCGGCCGTTTTTGTTGGCGCCTCTCGCTGGCGGAAGCGGGCGCCGGCGGGCCTCGTCCGACGCGCGCCGACCGTCACTCGGCGCCGGCCCCCCGGCTGAGCCGCGCGCCGCCAGCGCTGCGTGTGCAAGTGATTGCCATTTGCATAATTGGTCGGGAATGGCGGCTCGACACGCACCGGCGGGTGCACGGGAAAACAAGGGCGGCGGCGAGGACGGGGTGGTGACGGACCGCCGCTGCCGCCGCCGCCGCCGATCACAGGACCGGCACGTGGCCGACACGAGGACGACGGGCTCCGGCCAACTGGATTGGCGGATGAGGCGGAGCAAGATAGAACGAGAGAGAGAGAGAGAGAGAGAGAGAGAGAGAGAGAGAGAGAGAGAGAGAGAGAGAGAGAGAGAGAGAGAGAGAGAGAGAGAGAGAGAGAGAGAGAGAGAGAGAGAGAGAGAGAGAGAGAGAACGAGAAGGAGAGAGAGGGAGAGAAAGAGAAAGAGAGAGACTGAGAGAGAGAGAAAGAGAAAGAGAGAGGGAGGGGGAGGGAGAAAGAGAGAGAGAGAGAGAGAGAGAGAGAGAGAGAAAAGGAGAGATAAAGATAAAATCTCTCTCTCTCTCTCTCTCTCTCTCTCTCTCTCTCTCTCTCTCTCTCTCTCTCTCTCTCTCTCTCTCTCTCTCTCTCTCTCTCTCTCTCTCTTTTCAGCATTCTCACCAATCTTTCTATCAGCAACCACGAAGCACAACGGTGCAGTAAACGCTTTTCAGATGGCAGGCAACATGCCCGGTAGAAAGCAATGTTCCGCATGCCATTCGGCATGGTGTCCTGAAAACTCGTTCCATGGCTGACATCATCATTGGAGTGGGTGGGCTCGTTCTGCAGCAAAAACCGACAGACACTCGTGAAATCCGAAACTGAAGGTCAATCGGAAATCCATTTCTAAAGCACGATACGATAAAGTGGCGCCCTCGTCACGCGTTAAGAGGAAAGCAGGCTAACATTTCGGCTGTGCACTAACACTTTCCTCCGTTCGTCACCGCTCGCGCAGCGTGATCGATGGTGAGATGCATCAGTTTGTGAGCTCAGGAAGGCAGCGTCGAAACGCACAAGGAGTAACGGAGTTCAGCTGTGTTTGGTTTGGCGCTAAACCTCAGCTATCCCTTCGCAAACCTCAAACATTCGAGCAGGAACAGTTGATCGGTTTGTTTGTGGTTTGTTTGATTGATCCGTCAGCTCTGTACCGGTCGAAAAATGATTCTTCCAATTATATCGCTGCTCTTTGTTCTTTTTATTTTTGTTACAAATCTAGTTCAAGCAGAATGACTGGCTGAATTTCTGGGATGGGAGCATACGCTAAGCTGGACATGTTGGATGAACTCTGACCGCACCATCCGGAGAACCGTGGAACTCCGGTTCAAAGGCAGACTGTTGTAGAAAAAGCTGAACTTGTCGCAATGCTCGGAACGCTCCGCCCACCCTCTGACCTCATCTGGAGCGTCCGCTGCCACAGACGGCAGGACATCCCAGGCGAGCACTAAACCCTCTGGAACCCATCCATCCCGCCATGGGTTTGTTGGGATGAAGGTGCCGTAACCCATCGAGCTACGAGGGCAGGTTGCTGGGCTGAATATGATCGAACCGTGTCCAGAAGTTCTGCTAGAAAACTTTGGTGCGTGCCTTGTGCTATTTCTCACGAGTGAAAGGATTTTTTGCTAAGTCAGTCTGCACGCGAAGGCTGCATTCCGGCATAGTTGTGACGCATGTGGGAACACTGCATGATTGCTGCCAGTCAGGCACGTGAATGAAGAAGCTCTGTCGACGCTGTAGATTGGTCCCCGATCAAAAACGTCCTTTCAATGAGCTTCGTTGACATCAATGTCAGTTACGACTGACGCTGCTTCGCAGGTTCCGTTGTAGGCAAGTGGCCAGACGCAACATGATGTGCGTGCTACACCTATCACGTCATCCTACTCCTGCCATTTACAGAATGGCACGATTCGTCCGCCGATGGCTATCATTGGCCAGTGTATTGGTACAGGCGGGTCTGAGCCGCCTCGAGCTCAAGGTGTGAAGCAGCCATTGAGGTAAATTTCTGAGCAGAGCTGAATGCCGATTGTCTGCTTTTCAGCGCCCACGTCATCGGAAGTGGGATTATCTGCAATGAACCGCGTGCACCGAAAATCGAAGTTCTAAGAAACTGCATCACACGCTGTTAGTCATGCGGTACCTGCTCAAAGGAAGGAAAGATTGAGGCAAAAAGGCTTTCACCATGTTTCGCCAGTGCAGCACAAAGCGAGCACGTCCCTGAGAGCGTGTTAGCGCAATGACCAAATTACACTCATACGTTGTACATGCGGCGACCGACCAGCTGCACACCCGTGAGTAAGGCTTGCTCACAAAAGAAGGGCGACGCCCACGTTCCTAACCCAACCAGCGAACACATTGTATCAATATGCAGCCTGGATGCTTCCACACCGCCCTCTTCTCACATCATCAAGGGCGTGTTCGCGCGATTCTCTTGGTCTGGAATACATAGCCAAGCATTATAAATTAAGAAAGTCTTGCAGATGTGCATGCGGTGTGAATTCAGATAGCATTGTTTGCATTATTTTAGTCTTCACGCGGCGTTGTACCGTCTAATTTGGAACAATTGACACAATTTCTGTTTTGCAGGTGGTGCTATATGTCAGCACTTTGTGTCTTGCATAGCAAATCTTATGATACGGAGGCTAGCAATCAGTCAGATGCCGTCAGCACCTTACACTACTTATCAAGGCATTTGCAGCTATCATAATCTGATGATGCGCTTATTTTGATGTAAGGCGCGTAACCGAGCTGCGCAATAGGAGAGATAATATAGTCAAGGGAGCCTTGACTGTATCATCTCTCCTAGCTGATGATATAGCTAGGAGAGATGGTATAGTCTGCTTGGTGCTCCTGTTGAGTGTTTCCTAATATGGCATGCATACATCCGACCTTTATGACACAGACACGCTTGCCATTATGGTATGAATTTATATTGCTATTGTTATAATATTAAAAGGTATCCTTCCTTCGGAACCGAGCATGCAGCTGCTATGTATATTAATCATCAGTAATTTGTTTAATCTTCCTGAACAAAGCGTCACCATCTATATGCAATTTGTGAAAAGTATTTAACTGCCGGAGAGAGGTTTTCATGAACCATTAGCGACACCACACCAAGTGCTCATTTTCTGTGTCGCTACCCTATCGGCGCTTTCACCATAGCTTTTCCCGACAGGGGCCGAAGGACAGCATGCATAGCTCTACGCATCTGTTGAAATGGCGTTGTTTGACTCAGTTGGGTCACTACGGGCATTGCGTGACAATGCTGAACTGGTTTTAAATTGCAGCATCTGCGCCAGCAGATAGAACAGCGGCGTAAAGCAGGCGATCCAGCAGGAGTTGTGCACTTCCTGCACTTTCTTGCACCTGGAACGAGCTCTTGTGAGATACGTCGACATTCGACGCGGGGAGGTGTTGCCGAAGTACCCCATTTCGAACTTGGTCTAAAGAGGGGTGTACAGGCAGGAATTTGCAACAGGGGGGGGGGGGGGCGGGTTCAACTCAAAACTGCTGACTGAAACCGCGGTTTGGCGCTCCAAGGGTGCCCGGGACATCATCATGAGTGGCGTAAAACAACGCCTATCCTCGATTTGTTTAATTCACTTGTCTATCTCGAATTCGCAGTTGTCAACATGCATTCCCGCACGCATTCATGCATGCAGTCATCTTGATAAGGGGCGGCATGTCCTTGGGGGTCACTATGCGCGTTCACCAGGGCATGCCGCATCGGCAACCTACTGATAAGGCAAATTAAACAATTTCCGGTGATGCCGAAAGTGGGCTAGAGGTCCCCTTTCAAGTGTTTTAAATCTCACTTTTATGATCTGCCATCATTTACGCCATCCAATCTAGCGCAATGTCCTACTACCACCTGTTCCTTCTCCATCTTCCGCCGCCGCACCGTTCTTGCGTGAGAGATTGACTGAGTGGTCGCCACCCAGACATCTGTTTGGAGTTTGAGCATTGATGCCATCCTTGCGTTGTTTTCCTGTCTCTTGAAAACAATAATGTCGACGTCGTTAAGTTCCCACCACCCGTCATGCGATGCTTGAGACAGCCTACGTTGATGTCGAAGTGCGCCACAACGAAATTGGACGAAATTAGACATGTTCGGTTTCTGAGCCTGCGTTGTCATCACACATCACTGTTTAACGCTACAATTCGGCTCCAAGCGATGCCACCAGTTACGAACTACAGTGACGCTGTAATTAAAAGGTTAAGTTAATCTAGATCCAGTTACAACTACGTCATACACTGGTAGGAACAGTGGGTTCCGTGCCTGTTACATGACAGCGAATGCCATATTGGGACTTTGTCTAGCTGATGAGTCACTGTATGTGTCACAAGCTCAAGAAGGGTCAATTCGAGTCACCTCTCGTCATGGGCAATGCAAAATGATGGTTCTTGATAACAGGCTGGGACCGAATTTTGGTGTCCGGGGCTGTTTTTGCTTCATAGTTATCAGGTTATCGTATGATTACGTATGATCATCCCGGAACGCACTCCGCAGGCGGCCGACACTAGGCTGGCGGTAACAGCCTCGGGTCATGTTACGTCACATCAAATTACCGCACAATGTAGTCTAGCCTCTACTCACTGCGGACGGTCACAATCACAAAACAGAGGCATTTTATGAACAGTGCTCTGAAATTTGCATGCCAAACCTTACTGTCATTGAAGCAAAGAATAGATTTGACCTCTTGACCTTTTAAAGAATACGTTGATGGTGAATGGTTTATTTAGTTTGTGGATGGCGCACATGCATGTGCCTTCCATCCTACGTGCCAGTGCCATATAATATGCGAGGGTTTGGGCAAACAAACGTACAAGTTCTATTATAACTCCTAGCCTGATATGACATTAAGTAACTGCAATCCTTGAAATAGGTGTGCGCAGACTATGCTCTAACGTAATTTAGGTGCCAATTTCGGTTCAACATGATTATCAAGTTTCTTGCTGATGAAATCAAATAAAGCAAAGCAAGAAATAGACCAAATCGCTCTTGTTTTGAATGGTTACGAAATTTAGAAGCTTTTTGACACATCGCGTCATCGACCTGGCCCGTGACGTCACCATCGAACTGTGTCTTAAGTAGTTGGCGTGTGCCGGGGTCGTACAATCCAGGGGAGCCGTTTTCCTTTAAAACCAGTCCGATCGGCTACTTGGTTGCGGAGAGTTCCAAGGGATGGGAGCGGGGGTAAACCCCAACGCCAGCGATTGGGAGGCGGCCCCCCACACCCCAGCGACCACCGCGTTAGATCGCCGGCCTGACATGTTTTCTTGATATGAGCCATGTGGATCTTGACTTGCCAGGCTGCGGCGCTGGTCTGAGTCTTGCTGTCTTGTTATGTGCCGGGTTGTCTTCTCCTGCTCCTTTGACGCTCGCTGGAGCTGTGGCGGCAGGGAAACGGAAGGAGGGGGGGGGGGGGGGTGGCTCGGGAAGGACGTCTATTTACGCCTTACTCCAGCAAAATCTGTTGACATTGGTTAATTGTTTTTGTCTGCGTTTTTGACAATTGCTTGCGCTTGCCGGCAGTCTCCGATAGCGTCGTGAGCTCTATCCGACCCATGCATGCGTGGCGCACCTGACCTATCTCAGAGATGTAAGCTCTCCGGACTTGCGGCCACATGCAGCGCCGCCCACGACAAGCGTCGGACACCCCGGGCGCCGCCTGGCTGGTGCTGGTGTCAGCCGCCTGGCGTTCCTTTGCATCCATTTGACTTGGTAATCACCACTAAAGCCCGGGCCCACCATTGTGCTGGAATGACAAACGGCCGGTTAAGCGAGACACCTGAACACCTGTGCATCGTTCCAAGGGTGCCCACGCTGCACACGCGCCGAAAACGGCACAGGATTCGGGCTCGGACGGCGTTCAGCCGCTCGCGAGTCGCTCGGTGTGCACTCGACCCGACGAGGGCCCCGCCGGAGGAGCGGCAGCACGCGTGCCCGGCCAGCTGACTGCGGGGTCAACGACGTCAACAGAGCGGCAACAAGCTCCTCGGCACAATCCGCTCTCTGACGACGAGGATCGCATCAACGGCGGCAATGTCATCCTGAAGAAGAGCCCAGCCTAGCGCCGTCCGCTTCTCCGTCGTCGCCGGCGACGATCACCGCCGGTCTCATGGGTGCGCCGCCGGCGCTGCCAGCTGGACCGCTCCCACATGCAGTTAAGACGTCGCTTCGGTCCGCGACTGGGCCGCGGGTCACGCGGCGAGCGCCGGCGCCAGCCGCCACCGCGCGGCGCCCGACGTCAGCTGCAGTCCGGCCCCTGCGCGCGCATGATGGCCAAACGCTGGGTGGTCCGTCTAATCCGGCCCGTTTGTAAACATTGCGGACGACGGGGCGGCGGCAAAAACGGTGACGGCTGCCCGCCGCCAGCCGGCCGTTGAGAAGAGAGGCGGGCAGGCACGGGCGCACCGCCGGCCGCAGGGCTGCTGCTGCGAAGGTCAGGTCCACCGCGGCAGCAGTAGGTCAGCTGTCGTATGTCAGCTCGGCTGTTCTAGAATCGGGGTCGGCAGGCGTGGGCGTGACGTCTGCTGTCATATTTGAGAAGCCCGCCGAGACCAGAACTTTGGCTATTTTGCCCCAAGACCAAAGTATTTAAAGACATTCGGCATGCACCCAAATACAAACGAATTGCTTCCTTGAGCAAGAGGGCGATTGTCACTTCAAAATGTATCTCTAAAACAGCAATTAGTCCTACTTTCGGCCCATCTCAGCGTAACGTTTGATTAACAGCGTAATCGTACCTCATAGCCTTTATGAAAATGTCAAGCTTTGCAGGGTTGTAAAAGCGCAGAGCGCAATGCTCCGGAAACGGAAGGAGGCGAAATAAATCAGAATGATGAACATGCTGTCAATTTTCTACCTGTTGAAGCAAACCAATTTGGTAAGCCCGCTCTCTTTTAAGGAAATGTTCCACATTTGCATGGGGTTTGAACTCAAATAGCACATTGAAGACCTTTCTATGCAGCTCACGGTCATGTCCTTTTTGAGGTCCAAAACCCTCTGGTTGTTGAGCTTAAAGGCCGCAAAGATGAGAGGGAGTAATTGTGGAAGAGCATTCCAAGGTCATCTTAGCATTCATGAAATCATAATAACGTCATTCAAAGCATGCTATTCCATGATCCATGCGGCCATCAAGGCCGATACAAAAATAATGGACAGGTCGTTCGTACCTGGCGTTCGTGAACAAGGTTTCCAGACCTAACGGTCGTCAATTGGCTCTTAATCAATGTTCTACAACGTACGGCGATGTAATCAAACAACGACGTATCGAAAAGCATAGTTACTAAAAAGAGAAATTGTGTTGTCGAGCACACCTCTTTCTAATTAAAAACATACCAACAGTTATGAGTGAGCTTGTTTTTTTCATCTGATGCTTGCTTCACTATCTTTAAATGTGAAAGTTTCCCTTTAGCGTGTAGATCAAAATATCAACGAGTCACATTATCATAAAAACTAAAGTTTAGCCGAACGCATTGGCCCTTCCGGTGGCAGATGGCTGTAATGCTTAGGAGTAAGGTGCTCTCTTCCTGAAAGCCCCACACCACCGTCGCAAACGGAGGGCCTGCTCGCGTACTGACAGACTTAAATCATAGCGCTTCAAAGGGGTGACCATGGAAGGGAGCTAGCGGAGAAGTTGTTGCTTCTCGGCTGGTGCAACAGGAACCTGAAGGGCTGAGGCCTTCGCTCTGCAGCGGCCCGTGCCGTCTGGACCCTGCTGAGGCCGTCAATCACGCGTCGTGCTCACGGCCGCGCGGGCAGGAATCCCGCCCGAGCACCCGCGCACACCCGGAAGTCGCGTTCCTGCGCGGGGAGGACTCGGAGGGAGTGACAACCCGTGATGGCCCAGTGGGGTTCTACCCATCTCCTTAATCCCGCAGCTCCGAAACGGTCAAAAAGCAGAAATATATCCAGCCTAAGCATACCAAGTGTCCGGTGCATTTCGCTTCGAGCGCCGGTCTTCCGCTGTTGGGGTTGGGCCTCACTCTCGATAAGCCCACAGCCCCGCCGGCTACGGTTCAGACAACACGCCACTGTAGACCGGTTGCACGCTGATTACTCATGTGCGGAATGCAACGAAAAACTTATGATGCGCGAACTGGACATAGCTGGGCAGAGCTCAGCCGCCACGAAAGAGTGGTCAGCTGTCACAGAGAAACCCCAGCTTCACGGGGGTCAACTGTCACCGAGTGACGCATCACGGTATGAGGTCAGCCGTCACCGAGTGACGTCCGTCACAACTCGGGGTCAACCAATACCGAGTGACTTCCGTCACAGCGCGAAGCCAGCCGTCACCGAGTGACATCTGTCACAGCGCGGGGTCAGCCGCCACCGAGTCACGCCCGTCACAGCGCGGGGTGAGCCGTCACCGAATCACGCTCGCCGAAGCGCGGAGTGAGCGGTCACCGAGTCACGCCCGTCAAAGCGCGAGGTGAGCCGTCACCGAATGACGTCTGTCACAGCGCGGGGTGAGCCGTCACCGAGTCACGCTCGCCAAAACGCGAGACAGTCGCTACAAACGTGACTCCGCAGGGCCGTCTCAGCCATTCCTATACGGCAGCACAGCCACCCAGACTGTGAAGCTAATCCTCCGTCAAAACAGCGTCTCTTTTCAATTGGTCGCGGTGCTGCGCGAGCTGTTCCGCTGCGGGGTGGGGCGAATCGGTGGCGGGCGTGCGAGACTTCGATGCGCTTCTCAGCGCTACGCTTGTCGGTTTTTGTCCGTAACTATGTCGTTTTTGCGCGTGCCCGCAAATATGCCCGTGTTCTGTTTGCCCGTGCAGGCTGCGTCTCCAGTTCGCGCCTTCACGCTCAGTTTGTGTCTTGTGCTGCGCCAGTACGTGACGTAGTGTGCTTATATATATATATATATATATATATATATATATATATATATATATATATGTACAAATATACATTTCCCAGGTGGGGTTTTTTTCTGAAGCCGTGCTTTACTCTTGGCGTTTTTGTTTTGTTTTTGTTTTTGTTCACACTTCAAGCTTGTACTGTTGCAGTTGCGTTTTTAGTCAGTCACCTAGGGCTAGTTCTGTGTTTTTTGCGTTCGTATCAGTATCTGCCTTCTGCACGAGCCACTGTGTCTGCATTTACAGCCATGCCACGTGCATATTATTTGCTTCAAGGGCAACAACACCGGTTGATGGTTTTAAAACTTCAGGAGGGGGGGGGGGGGGTCATATTTCCGCGCAACGGCTCAGCCGCAATGCTAAGTTTTGACATTGTGGGGGCCGATTCTCTCCCCTCGTCTTCCTCCCAGCCCCATTGGCAACGCCCTGCCAGAGTCGGCGAAGTTGATCTTGATGTGTGGCCGGGACTCGGCCATGTCGGCTGTGATTCAGGGGGTGATCGGATCGTGCACTGGCACAGCTGGGTATCCTGCAGATCGTGCACCCACCGAAGTACATAAATTTTTGTTCTTCTCAATTACGGTTATTACAGCGTAGCATTCTGCCGTTGACAGCGTAGAAATTTATCATCTGTATTGCAGAATGATTAAAGCTGTGACAGCACAGGTGTACGCCAAGCGCCAGGGGTGTGATTAGGTCTTCATGCTAGGGATTTTTTGTTTCATTTCTTCCCAATAAATAAGATAATGATATTAATAAGGGAAGAAAATTAGGTCACATTGGAAGAGAAAACTGGTTTTCATATACTGTGGGGCTAGCTTTAAAAGGATTTTTACCTGTCTGTGTGGGGACTCGCACTGGGAAAGCCATTTTCAAGATAGCCCACTGCAGTTTACAGTTACATCCTTTTTGGGACTTCGAACCCTCTCGTGTCTGAGCTGGACGCACGCGGACATGTGAAAATATTTCGCGCGTCTATTTTGAATGCACCCGGAGATGTACGACATCATATATGAATAATTTTATGACCGACATAAATTCCGTCTCCTCAACGGCCATCATGTGTAACCGCAGGCATTCGGGCAGCCCTACTAGTTATGACAGACATGAGACTGGGAATCGAATAGCCTAAAGGGTGTGTTCCACATTTGCATGGAGTTTTAAACTGAAAAAGCCATCTTGAAGTTCATTCGGTGCGGTTCACAGCCCCCTTAAAACCCGAGCCCCTCTAGCCTCTGAGCTCAACGCCCACGAACATGTGCAGACTGTTTCGAGGAGACTATTTCAAGGTCAGCCAGGCGTCCATGACGTCATAATGACGACATTGAAATCATGCCCTTCCATTAACCACGCGGCGATCAAGGCGAATGAACATATAAATGTCGAGCTGTTCGTATCTGGATTTTGTGAGCATGACTTTCAGATGTGACTACCGTCGCTGGCTCTCAATCAATGTTGTGCAAGGTACAATGACGCAATAAAGCAAGGATGCAATGAGGAGCATATCAACTAAAATAGGAAATTCTGTTGCCTAAGGCATTCGTTTCCACTTAAAATGTTGCCAATAACTAGAAGTGAGCTTATTTTATCACGTTCGATGTTTGCTTTAAAGGGAATGTTTCACATCCAAAGATTAAAGCAAGCATCAGATATGATGAACAAGCTCACTTATATCCGCTGTTATGCTTTTTTAAGTGGAAAAGACTTCTCTAGACAGCACAATCTTCTGCTTAGTAAATACGCTCCTCAGTGCGTCATGGCATGGTTACGTTATCAAACCTTGCACAACATTGACTGAGGGGCGATTACGATTGATTAAGATTGAGAGGCCGTTATATCTGGAAATCGCGCTCACGAACGTCAGATATGAACGCCTCGACAATTATATTTTTCTTGGTCTTGTTCGCCGCATGGCTTATGGAGCGGCTGGATTTGAGTGACGTCATCATGGCGCCATGAGTGCCAAGGTGAGTTTGAAATACTCTTCCCGATATACCTTTCCCCATTTTTGTGGCCGTTTAGCTCAGAAACTAGAGGGTTTGGGACTTAAGAAGGGCAGATTGGGAACAGCACAGAAAGGTCTTCAAGGTGGCTATTTCAGCCCAAAACCTCACATAAATGTGGAACACTCTCTCTGATTTCTTCGGATGTTGGGCATTCCGTTTGGAGCATGCCGATAGCTACAGGTGAGTTTTCCCATCATATCCGACGCTGGCTCACTATTTTCAGATGTGAAACATTCCATTTCAGCATTTTTCCTCTTCAGCCCGCAGCACATTTTGTCAAGATGCGCCTCCGGCAAGCGCAAAAACGAAATAGCGCAGCCGACAGTCCCTTGCTCCCAACGCTCTTGCAGCGATAACGTCACGTACGTGGTCGCCCACGGCCGTCTGGAATGTGACGCACGGAGACAGCGGAGCCGGCCAAGCCGAGTGTTTGCGCCCGCCCAGATTCAGGGGCGCACACAGGCCTGGCCGCACGACAGATGACTTCATCAGTCCACCGAGGGCGAGTTGACTGCGCTCAGGACCTCGCCGGCGGGGGGCGGGGAAGGACGGGCCATTAACGGGCCGATGCGGCGCGCGCGCCCGGCGGCACAGTCTAGCCGGCAGGCGCGGCGCGGAGCCCTGACGACTGCGTCCCGGTCTGCGCTGGCACGTGATAACTTGGGGTCTCGATGTTGGGACGATAATTGGCCTCTGTATTTCTCGACCGGTGGAGGCTCATTAAAAATTTCCATGAAGTAGAAAGTGGAATAACGTGTTTGTCAGGGTCACCGGCGGCCTCAAAGCGATCGCGGGCTGCTACCAGCTAGGGAGAGCGAGAACTGGTGCTGCCGGAAATCGAGAGCTCATCTCCGGCTGTCGGTGTTCTGATCAATAAAGGCCGACAGGTTTCCAACGGAGAAGCGGTCGGCATGTACAGGAAGCTCTCATGCCTTGGGCTCCAAATGAATGTGACGTAACTAGTTTACATTGGACATTTAGCACGCCAAAACGTGCTATAGTTTGCCAGTGAAACGGCTTTTGCTGCGTGGGAAGAGCGAGATAATAAAGGAACCGATGACAATCATTACGTAGCTGAGGCAACACAAGGAAACGAGGCCCCTCGCATTCGGAGAATCCATACGAATAGTGATGATGAATGACACTAAATGCGTTGAACTTTTTCGCTTTTCATGAGCTTGGCAGACAAAGATGGACTAATCTTTATGTCTGCGCACGATATTTGTAAGTGACATTGCTGAAATATCGGATAACTTTGGGCCTGGGTCTTTGTGTCTTTAGATGACTTATAGGACGGACAGTGCTGAGGTCCTGTAGGTCAGACTGTGCCGGGTCCTGCAGGTCAGACAGTACTGAGGTCCCATAGGTCAGACAGTGGTGAGATCTTATAGGTCGGACAGTGATGGGGTCCTGTACGTTGGACGGTGTTGAGGTCCAGCAGGTTGGGCTGTGCCAGGGTCCTGCAGGTCAGGTAATGCTGAGGTCCTATAGTTCAGAAAATGCTGATCTATCGTGGATCGGACAGTGCTGAGCTCCTGTAGGCCAGACAGTGTTGAGGTCCTATAGTTCAGAAAATGCTGATCTCTCATAGATCGGACAGTGTTGAGCTCCTGTAGGCCAGACAGTGTTGAGGTCCAGTAAGTTGGACTGTGCTGGGGTCTTGTGGGTCAGACAGTGCTGAGGTCTTAAAGATCGGGCGGTGCTGAGGTCCATTTCGTCGTCCTGTACTTGGGTCCTGAAGGTCAGACAGTGTTGAGGTCTTATGGGTTAGACAATGCTGAGGTCTTATCGGTCGGACAGTGTTGAGGTCCAGCAGGTCAGACGGCGTTGAGGTCCAGCAGGTCGGACTGTGTTGGGGTCCTGTCGGTCGGGCAGTGTTGAGCTCTCGTAGGCCGGACAGTATTGCGATCGCTTTGAGGTTCGGGGACGCTCGTTCGCCCACATACTAAAGCTGGCTTCATGGCTCTTTGGGCTCCAGCTGTTGAAACTTAGATAAGCCCAAATGGCATATGAATAAGAACGTGCCACAGAACCATGGACTGCTTACGTTAGGCCGACATTCTGCAGGCATCGACCTTGAATGCGACCTTATGCGAATGAGGTCACGTCTCAGACACATGACTGGCTCATGATTTGCGGGCAATCTGCAAGCGTCGACCTTCAGTGCGACTCTAAGTGCCGGCCAGTAATATTTTGTCAGCCTCATGTCCATTTTCTCTTCTGTCAGGACCAGGTGATCTTATGCTGCTGCATCAAGGGTCAAAGGTCGTCAACGCTTTGACCCGTATTCAAAACATTTTCGCAATCTGAAAAACCTGGGCTTCCCATCGCAGCTGACTGGGGAAAGGGAATGATGAAAGCTTTGCAACACTGCAGATGTACGCTGTCTGATTAAATGTGATTTTTGCATCGAAATGCCTCGAACATATTGCAGCACAGAGTTTGACACGCAGCTCGAGGCATCTGTGATTAGTTTCTGTGAACAGTCTGCCTCCGTCACAATTAATTAGCAGCAACAAGAGTGTGCATCATGAAGGCACGTCGCAAAAGTGAATACTAAAAATGATAAAGATCTGTTTGAAAGCGTTTCAAGTTACACTGCAGTCGAATTGTGCAGGCAACTATGATATATCATTCAGGCACAATTACAGACAGTCTTAGAATGACCATTAGAATGATCCTCGCCCATCTTTTTTAAGGCAACTCTAGCACATTGCATGTGAAGTCGTGACACCTGCCTACCACCTCTTCCGCTAAACACTACAACACCTTCTTGTCACACGCGTGATAATGAGAAATAAGAAATCGATCTTTCCTTCTGGATGAGGGCGATTGGCGGCAGGCCCAGCCATTTTTCCCGCAGAAATATGGCACCTTAGGTAGTTTGGTACTCTACATTCACTCCTAGCCCTTCGGGGATGAAGGCGCCTAACGTCCTTTATGATCTGCGTGCCAAGGATATCACACCACACACGTCCAGGTTAAGTCAGGCGGATTGCACGCACGAGTTCCCCGAGTTTAACAATGAATTGAATTGAATGAATGAATTTGGCCGTAGGGTCTTTTCTGTGGCTTCCATGGGTTGTTTTCATTCCCCGCTTTGGAAGCGGTGCATGTCACAACACACCGAGCTGTGTTCTCAATCGGCCACAGAGCGGAGGTGTACCGCCTAGATGCAGAAAAATGGCATTAAATTGCGTGAACCACGAGCTTTGGCTCTTCCTCCGACTCGAAAAACAAGCTTCGGCTTTGGGCTAGTTTGCCATAAATCTCTCAAACTCCACGCCATTAGAAACGGACAGTTCAAAGGTGCATGGTCCATTGGATGACAAAAACTAAAAAAACGTAAGTAGGCGTAATGCGTGAATAAATGAGCTCGATCGACTGCGAATGGTTAACGTCACAGGTACTCACGTATAGCCACGCACTGACGACAGATGGCTCTTCATGCCACAGCTCCTGTGAAATCATAAGATGGCTTTCTGTATGCTGATGTGCGATGCTTTTTATAAATGAATACTGTACAAAGTACGGCACAGTTACAGAAGAGCTTGTAAAAATTTAGAGAATTATGTTCATTGTTTTCTTGGAACATGGAATGCGAAAAATCTGGAATAGGACTAGGTTGGGAATTACCTGGAGTTAGAGGCTACATCTCCGTAGTTCAGAATGCTTGTAATATATTTCCGGATTTGCTGCAAACAAACAAATGGCGCTACTCGCACCCTCGCCCATGTGTTCCGCGCTCTCGCGCCGTCGGAGCTTCGGAAAATTCGGGCCTCCTCTGATCGTGCTTCGTGCCACTTTGGTATTCCCAGCGAGGACGTTCCAGTTCCGATCATAGCCATTTAGCTGTGAGGCAGCAACTTCCAAGATGAGATGCATAACAATGAGAGATAAATGCTGTTGGTGGAATCAAATGTGACATTTTTTACATGGGCCGACCTTTTTCGTTCAATTATGGACGTCATGAAAATATTATTCTTAATTATTTCTTCTGTCATTCCTATAGCCTAGCCTACACCCCGAACCCACTTCCGCTCTTAACCTCACCACTGGTCAAAGTCCTATTCCTGTTCCTATTCTTGCTTTTTTCTCACACTCCTGGCTCGAACCCAACCTCACCTATTTGAGCTGGAAGCGGCTGCTAAGGTCTGTGTGCAGGCGATGAATCATAATTTGTATATAGAGAAGACAAAGTAACCGCTGCGACAGTCGAGCAGAGGGAAAAATAGAGACTCTAACATTTTCAGCCATAGGTGAAAGGAAGATTTGCTTTAGAAGAGAAAAAGGAGCCCTTTTAGGCACTCAGCTCCTGTTAGCAAGAACTAAACACCAGACCGCTTTGGTGTTTTTCTGTGGCGGTTTCCTTTGTGGTGGATTTCCAAACAGAAGTCACCAGCAGGGGCAGCAGCCGACGCAAAGCGATTTTTTTACGTGGCTCTATCAACTCGTAATTTTTGAGCTGGGAAATGATGTCTTTGTCTCCAAATTGAATGTCAAGCTAGTACCAAAAGTAGGTGGCGAGATAACACATGCAGATATAGTGAACGAGTCGTTGGAAGAATAGAAAGTCGGTTGGATCAAGGATCATCCCGATGTAGCGTCTGATACAACCTGATGTAACGTCTGATAAAACTTGATGTAACGTCTGATACAACCTGATGTAACGCTGAAACAACCTGATGTAACGTCTGACAGACGCGCACGTTAAAAATCCGATGTTAATGCGAGGCATAACAATTTCGAAAGAACTTACAATGCAACTGTTATAAAACAGCTGACCCGCGTAAGACGTAGGGTATGTTAGGAGCTTCGGATTTTCAGAACTAGTTGTGACCGACAAACAATATACGCATGCGTGCATGCATGTACCGGATGGTCCACAGGGGCCCTTCATTACAAAACAACGTAAGATGGCTACCCTGCGTCTGATGGGACCCTGAAGCGTATCGACTAGACACAAATTAGGTTATATTCTAACACGATTTAGAAACGTAAATCCACTGATTGCAATTTACGATCGCTGCATATCTGCGTCGTGATTGCAATCTCTCACTCAACAAAAAACGTAGTTTTCGCATCAGCTCAACTGAAAAAAATGCTAACTTGGCTTTTATGTGGTGCAATTGATCATCGATATAGATATCACAGTCACCATTCACCAATCTCCGCATTGTTGACATGTGGAGTGGATGGACACTTTGTTCACATGACCATTTTCTTCCAATGTTTCATCTCAGCCCACGTTATTTTCTAACAGAATGATTGCCCTGCTGTGGAATCCGTTTTACCGCATTTGTAGAATATGATGACACGACTAACCTTGCAGTGCATTTTGCGCGATTTAGTGATAAGTAGTGTCTTTTCACTGGCAAATGCTTCTAAACGCGGATGGTGATTTGCCGTTTGGAAAAGCGCTCATAATCGAATGCTCGTCCTCGAATGCATGTGTCCTCGCAATCGTGATCTGGTGCGCATCCGTAATCTCTCCTCCGCTGGCCGTTGCCGTTGTGAGTGTATTTCGCATTTGAAGATATTGAAGCAAACATCGGATGCGATAAAATAAGCTCCCTCACAATTATTTGTGTAACTTTAAGCGGAAAAAGCTGTAGACAGTACAATTTCTGTTTAGCACATATGCTATTCAATAAGTAACCATTTGACCACGTTACCGTATCTTGCAAAACATGATTTGAGAGCCAATGGACGGCCGTTCTATTTTGAAACCGTGCCCACGATGCCTTATATGAACCAATCGACAAGCAAATCTGTGTACGCCTTGATCGCGGCATGTTCAATCGAATGGATGCCTGGTTGACCTTGAAATAGTCTGCACGAAATGGTCTGCACATATTTGCGGCCGTTTAGCTAAAAAAAAAAAAAATTAGACGAGCTTAGGTTTTTCGAAAGGTCGGACTCTGAACTGCATCGAATGATCTTTAAAATGACTATTTCGGTTCAAACCCCCGTAAGATACGGAACACTCCTTTAAACGTGGTCCATATGGAGGTTTGTACGCCACTGGCTTTAGCATTATGGAAGCTGTATTGGCTTAGCGTTTCGTTACCGTCAGCGGAATAACTAGTGCAAAGCGACATCAATTGCAGTGTTCTGCGTTCATGTCGTCTGACTGCCTGCTTTTCCGAGTCATGCCACTTACCTCGTTTAAAAAACTTCGAAACTTTTCCGGCATTTCCAAACCCTGCAATAGATTTACCCACACAATCAGCTTCCAGCGATGTAAGGAACCGGCTTGCAAACGAGTCCTGGATCGGCGATAGCATAACAGGCAGCCATCTCGTCACCCAATTAGCAAGAGCAACAACAGCCCTAATAAACAGAGGGCATTCCGAGCCTCCGTGGATTGGCCCGAGCAAACGTGCAGCCGGCTGAGCTGGTTCCACTGACTCGGTAAACAACACGATTTGTTGCTGTCATGTTCAGGCTGATTTTCATAGCGTACCTGCATCCGCTCAATTACAGATTCCCTTGGTTGTGAGGCTGAGCATTTCACATGCTCGTTTACCTTGTTTAGGTGGTATTGTTGCGGACACAGCACTAAGCTCCATCTTTTTTAAACTGGCATCGCCCATGCCGCTTAAATGGAAAAGTGGAACAAAACCTTTCGGGGTGGGTTTGCGCATGCAGCTAATCGATCTAGCTATTCCGATTATTATATCACTGTCAGATACAGCTTTGCAGCGATCTGCTGGTACCAGTCCACCGAGGAGTGTCCACCAACATGGGTAACCTATAGCTGTAAAAATTGTTTGCTAGATTTTATGAAACAATCCCATGATGCTTACATCGGAATCCAAAACTAGGCTAAAGTTAGATTTGTACTAGCAAGCATTCACGAGTTAAGGCGGAGGTTTAGACAATCTAACTTTAGCCCGCGCCCGTTCGGGGGTCTGTGACGACTGCACCGGGCCGGGGGAAGTTGTCTTCCCGCTGGGATCCCATCTTCTAAAAGCCGTGTTAGAAAAAATACCGTTTTGAAGGGCTCGTAAAATCAATAAGACATCACACCAAAATTCCTACTTAAGATCAAATCTTAAGTCACCAGAGGTCACGAAAGGTCAAAAAACGGTCGTTCTGACAGACGCAGTTAAAACCGACGTTAGCACTTTAAGACGGATATTGAGGTGCAGAAATAAGTGTTACTACTGCGGAGAGTCCATTCTGATCATTTCTGTTCCCTCACACGGGTCAGGTCAGATCAGGCCACCGTTCAATATTTATCTACCAATAGCCTACAAGAACGATACTCTTCTTCACAATGTGCTTCTGACTAAGTTTATTTTATTACAGGCAGCTGTGGGAAAAAATATTTTATACACACGAATACCATTTTGGGGTGGCCCAGAGGACAGCTCAGGTCAGACCAAATTTTTAGACCAGTTAAATAATAGAAATTAAAGGCTAACCGGGAATATGTGACCAATGCAATCTTTTTATGTGGCCAGAAATATATTTTTGTACATCTACAGGTGCTTAAGATCACAGAGTTGTTGTGTACATTATACATAGTTCCTTCGACGCTCAGCAACGTATTTGTAACACACTGAAAACAGATGAGTTGGTACATGAGCTTAGACGTCACCAGCTTTACAAACATGATAAGGAGGTGGTTACAATCGTCGCACTCGTTTATCTAGCCTCCCCGCTCCTGGCAACATAGGTCATTGACCTTAGACAACCTCATGTGACTTAACTTGTCCTAACCTTACCTATTATGACCTTATCATGCATCAAAATGATTTCACAACATGCTTTCGGTGGAGCATTCGACTTCTGAGTTCAAAGGTACCCAATAAAACTGCCTATTTTGAGCTTAGCATGTGTTTTGCAAAAGGTACCGCTAGATATAGGCGTAACCTGGCTAAAGGTCATGTGCTCTGCGGCCATATGATGATTGCGCATGCAAGTTAGTACTCTTTTTCATATAAAAAGACAACTACACAAAAATCTGCACGAATTTGCATTATCTACGAAAAGTAGTACAAATGAGATGACTTTAAATCATTCACCTCCCGTTCTCCGAAAAATATGACATACACAAACTGATGGTACTACAATGCTCTGTTACTACAAGTTTGAACAATGGCAACTGTCCCACAAAAAGGTATGTGGCCAAAATATTTTTAGAGGTTGACCTCTTAAACCTGACCTAGGTCACTGACGTTGGTAAATAAGGCTTCAAATTTGCACAAAGTATGACAATTTGATGGAAGAACTGGAACTGAAAATGTTGTGCTGCTACAAGCTTTTTGTTGACCTTTGCTCGAAAAACCGAAGAGGGAGGTCACTCCCCCGGGCGGGGGCGTGGGTTAACTGTGAAAAAATGATTATCTTGAGCAGCCCGTCCCAGCCTGTTCAGAGAGCTGCGTCTCATAAAAGATGCAATATTTTTACAAATACCGCAGTAATATATTTACATATACCATCTCCGACACCAATCTTGAACCCAAGATACCATGATCTAAACCGAAAGGGAAAACAGCAAAGATAATCCATGACAACTACGCAGGTACAAGCTGGCGGCGGGGGTAACTGTGTACTATGTCCATATCATAGTCAACTATGCTATAGGTCCATATCATGTTCATGTCCATACCATGTTAACTATGTACTATGTCCATATCATGGTCAGCTATGCTAACTATGAACTGTGTCCAGCGTATCAAATATCACCAAAAGCCACCAAATATGTAGGTGATAGCATGTGAACTAGCCCGTTCACTGTACCAATACCCACATCGAACATTTGCACTTTTCTTAATACTCAAGCCGCGGCCGCCAGAACCGTAGTTTTTTGCAAATTCGTCGATTTCTTCCATTTAAATTGCTAGCCCTGGCCGGACTCACGGCCAGCCAAAGTCACGGCCGCGTCAGTCGTGACTTGCAGCAGGAATGATATACCACTGGACTTGTGCTGAAGTCATTAAAGGTGCCTTTCAACGAACTCCGCAACTCCCTGATATCGGTTTTCAAAGGAGTCTAAATCCATTAGCTTAGTTTTTGGTATCATCCAAATGGCAACCACTAACAACCCACACATGTATTACCTTCGAGCCTGCCCCACCGCCCGCAAAGCTGGTTGGCATGTGGCGGGTATCTAGCGGATAATCACGATCTCGGTGCGGACCATGCGAGTGATACAGAAAGTGATACAGGTACGGCGTATATGGCAGAACGGAAACAGGAACGGGAACGGACGTCGGGAATTCTGCATCAGCTCCCTTCTGCCTAAGCATTAGTATTTAACGGCAAGCGTAACAGCCTTGGTGATCAGGCGGCACGCTGTCCAGCATATTAAGAACTGCACCTGTGACAGCATGTGAACTACAGCATATAAGCTAATTGCATGGGCACATTAAACGCAGCTGTTCACAGCGTTGGACCTAACTAATGGCCACTTTGACAGGCTGCCAGTCGTCATTCTATGCACTGGCTGCTTTAAACCTCGCCCTGATAGCAGGGAGAGTGTCGGTGCGACCCCACAGGGATTTTTGAGGATACTTTTTGGCATCTTGCACAATGGCGCCCAAACTTTAAGTGGTCTATGGGGCATGTATTGTGCGTATTTGATACCAGAAACGTGTTCCTAGCTTTTCTGGTTTTGGAGCAGCGGCGGCTTTTTAAGACCACTGCACGGCGATCTACGGCCGGCGTATGCTGCTGGCGGCGACGGCGATGCCACGAAACGCACGCGGGCGGCCGACATTGCTGCATTAATGGAGCCGTGTATCATAACTGTGTGCTCAAAACATAAAATATCCATAATTGTACCAAAAAATTAAACATGGAACGCGCCTCTTTAGGCTTAGTTTCGCCACAAACATGTTCTCGTATGTATGATGTTGTAAATATAAAACAATGCCATTTTCTGGAAAGTTCAGCCTCTGACCTGGCACAATGTGGCCAACTACGCAACTACGTCAACTACGTAATTACATCAAACTTCAACTACGTAATTCGTCAACGTAATTTGATAAACGTCAGCTACGTAATTTCAACCTACATGGAATTATTAACAGCGTAAAAAAACAGCGCCAGTCTTGAGATCTTGCTGAGACAAATCCACTGTTTTTTTTCGCTTAGCGCTATCTTTATTAATTTGGAAACGACAGGTGGAGTCGTCTTAAACCGCTCCCCCCCCCCCCCCCTATCAGTCCGCGTTATGAAAAACGGCTGATCATGGCAAAGGTCAACTGACATCTGCGTAGCTCAATACAATACTATTTACCCCATTCAACTGCTACCAACCAGGGAGCCCCAACAGATGTCTATATGCACCGTATTCGTTTGATTAGTTGATTTCACCTTCCATTGCAAGGAGTGACGCAGCTTTGCCACTTAACTTCCTAATATTTGTGATGCTCCTCTTTGCGGCGGCTGCACAGGGGAGGCACAGGCACTAGTGGTCTCTTATTCACAGGTTATTGCGCAGACTAATAGTCGTAATAATAGAAGCAAATAATCATCAAGCTCTCAGCTCGTTGACCACGGCTACAGAAAACTTATCGTCATCCGCAGATCTGTGCAGCTTTTCACAGCCTGAATGCATCTATGGATGGTTGATCAATTTATGGATAATGCTAGAGACAACCAATGCACGTCTTAAAGGTTTGCCACCAACATGAATGCGTGTTTTTTTCGCAAGCGTTTTGGCGAACCGTAATGAGCCCTGTTAATTCAGATGACACATTTTTTACCAGCCATTTTCCTTTGGTGTTGCAATCATCTGCAAAGTCTGGTATTTGACGTAAGCCCCACGCGAGGCCAGCACACTTTAGTAGCCCCATATTACAGCGGTTGCTCAGCGCTAGGGAGACGCGGCCGAGACCGAAGTGCAAACGTGCCAAGTTTTCGTTGTTCTCGCTGTGCTTGAGTTGAAATGTTAATATTTCGAACAAAAAGCTTTTCCTTACAAACAAATTGTGGGTGGAATTTTGTTACAGATTCTATCGTTTTAAGTCGTTGTAACAGGTCGGAAATGACTTTACGGTACAGGCCACGCAATGTCGCTCCGCATAAAACGCGCGTCAGACGTTATCAAGAGAACTGCACCCAACCGGTTACACCACAAAACTGTGTCTTATTATGCTGTTCCGTTTGTTTGCTGCCACCAACAGCGGCCGACCGCTGAAATTAATTGTACCTGCGACCGGTGCCGATGCTTTGGCGTTGTTTACCGGACAAAAGCACGGCTGAAGCACCCGACGGCAGAAATGACCTCCCCTACGGTGCCGAATGACCTCCGCCAGGGTGTTGAGACTTCACTGCGTTGGCCTTTAACGCCTACAAGTAGCCTCTTCTTATTAGCAGGCCGTCAACAGATCCGCCTTAAGCATGTTAAGTGCGTTTCAGAAAAGGGCTGTAGAATTCCCTGAACCACTCTCAGGTTGTGTCATCTTTGCTCAGCTGGTTTGGCTGTTGCTGGAAGCTGAAGGTTAGCAGCTCTGTGCTCTGCGACAGAGATGTGTGAGTGCGCCACGTATTGGTGCTGGCCTGAATTGCGTCAAAGCGGTTGGGTGCACCGAAAGTTTTTGTTTAAATTATTTGAGTAGAGGCCTACGGTACAGTTCTCTGAGTCCGACGGAATTTGCCTTTTGCAGCCGATTTCTTTTGAGGCCACGATATCTTGGTGAAGCTTTGATCTTACACATGCGGGCTGTTCTTCAGAGCTGGATTGCGGTGATCGTGTCAGTTTGGTGACATCGTCAAGAACAAGTCGACGTGATGACCTCATTGTTATGCCCTTTGGCACCGCATAGAGTGTCAATTGCTTGGTTGGTTGATGCGCCAGAGCGGCCCCTAGCCATCGTCATGGACCGATAATCCATCTGAATATGACGTTGTTGGCTGCGGGAACTGTTTCACCCGGAAGGTTTCCTAATCTACCAAAATATTGTTACACAGGCCAAGTCACTCCCATGTCACGCCGCGATTGTCCTGCGACTTGCTTAATAGTGTTGCATGTTGTAAAGCTTTGAGTATGAAGATACGAAGTTTTATTTTAGCACAGTGCAATTGATGTCACCTCTATCGAGATCTGACCAATCAACCAGCCAATCGCGTTCATCGCTTGATTGTTCTGACCAATGGAAGTGCGACTTCACCGCTCAGCCACGACCCACCTGCCGATGAAGCAGGTTGACATCTTCTGCAACTATGATACCAGCAGGCCTTTAGCAGATCGTCCGTCTCTGTACGTCGCCCTGCCGTCACGCTAATGACAACCACGCTCCGAAAACGGCCCGCTTGTATGCCTTAACAAGGATATCGTTGCCTTGATCTCAGAATTATGACGGCATAATGATAAGACTGCATTCAAGAGGAGAGATGCTACACGAACAAGGGCGATACGCTACGACTTCCACGCCATCGCTTTTAAAAAGTTGTCGACAGTCTGAAGCCTTTAGCGAAAGTGTGAGATTAATAATGCTTTCGCGAAGCCCAAATTCGCACACGGCAGACTCAAAGCCTGTTGGCGAACAGAGCCCCAGTTTGATTTACCTTGCAGACCAGTGAGGAGAATTACGTTTTATGCATGCTGGTGTCAATAACGATTGATATCATGCATCTCATCTGCGCTTCTGCACCCCGCAATTTACACATTTTTAATTGCTGAGCTGAGCGAATGAACACTTGATTTAGTTATCCCCACCACTCAAACATTACGAAAGGCAGATGAAACATGCTACCTGGTCTACAACTTGCGTGGAAACATCTGTCCTGTCTCTGCATAGGTAATGGGAGATGCTATCCCAGCATACGCAAAGCATTGCTAACAATTCAGTATCGAATTACCGACGTCTATCAACTTCAGTATTCTCTACCTCCGGGACATTCGTACAGGCAGTGTCCGGCACCGTCCCAGCTAGACCGTTTACGGACACATCCGGCTACTTACGGTAGCCGCCCTCATCACAGCGACTACGGTGGGTATTCCCACCTCTGCAGCAGCAGGACGCGCTACGCCCGCGGCGACCGCCGGCTCCCGAAATAGCCAAGGTGTGGCTGGCCGGATCTCCGGAAGCGGAGGTGCCCACCGGGTTCCGGCACGTGCACGTCCTGGTCCACGTCAGCGAGCGCGGGTCGACGCCTGCCGAATAGCGGGGCCTCGCGGCGGTTGATCAGCGTCTATCTTGGCGGCCGACGCTCGCAGGGCGGGGCCGCAGCTGATCGTCCGATAACTCGCCATCCGGGTGGCTCATCCCATATTTGCTCTGCACGGCCATCGCGCCTGCTGGAGCCGGATCGGGCGTGCAGAAGCGACGGACGGCGGCCGCCGTGAGTTAATGTGGCGCGGCGGCGTTCCCGTAACTGGGTGTGACAGTTCGCGTCGGGGGCCTGCCGGAGCTGCCTGCGGGCGGTGGAGGGCGGGCTCGTGGCGCAGCTCGTTACTCGTGAGGTGGACCCGGGGGCCTCGGAGGCGGCTCTTCAAGCACGCTCCGGTCGGCCGGCGCCGCCACTGTTTGCGTGCGGCCGCAGCCTCTGCGGGGCGTCGTCCGGCCACGCTCCCTGTCCTCATCAGGCGATGTCATCTGCGGCCGCCGCGGACGCCGGCCGTCTCTCATCGTCCGGCGGAGCGCACGCCTGTTTGTCGCGTCGGCTCCGGGCTCATTCCTCACCGCTCAATGTCACCCCTTCAACGCGGCGCATTGAGTGAGGGCGGATGTCGGGCGGCCCGGCCCGGCACGTCGTGCCGACCCGCCCCCAGGCCGGTGACGGGGGCGGCGCGGGACGCGGCTCCGGTGTCGGCGCGTGCCGTGCGCCATGCGTCGCCGCCGCGCATGAATCGCTCCCGTTGGCGGCTGCCAGATCCCGGCAGATAGCGACTGTCGTGGCCGCCGTGGTGTCTGTTACGCGGGCGGCCGGAGGGGTGAGCCTGGGGCCGGCCTGCGTACCACGGTCGGCCGATGTGGACCGAGGGGAGACGAGGTCAGGTCGCAACCCCTACCCTCTCTCTCTCCTCCGCCGCCTCCTCTGGACCTCCCACAGTGTCCAGTCCAAGGTTCGCTCGTTGCCCGGCAATTGTCTTCAAAGTGGGCTGAAGGCCGGCGGTACGTCATAAACAATACATTCTCTGCAGGCAGCGATAATGGGCTCACAGGTTCTGCAAATCTTCCGCTAGTTACGTAATCACATACAAACTGAACAGGCGTGCTTGGTCACATGCATCTATCGCAAGTCAATGCGGATGAAGAATCGATCTCCAGTCGGCAAGCTGCACTGGACCTTACTTGAAATCGCTCATACGACGGCGGAAAGCACAGTGGCAGGCAAAAGGATGCTCGGTGTGCAGCCATATTACGGTGCGTGACTACACCAATTGTGTGGACAATGTGTCACCACATCGTGAGTGACAGCAGGCCGTGGGCCAGTGATATTCTGCTGCGATATGACAGGCCACTTAGCATCCCAAATTTTCGCTCTAAAAAAGAAAACACGAACTATGCTGCGCCAACCGGTGAGAGTTTTAAAATGCACGTTTGTCAGACACTGCCGAAATCCCCAACTTGTGCATTGGTGGCAACAGCAATCATAAGTTATCTCAGTAATCGTCTCGATCAGGCAAATCAACTGGCAAACAATCTCTGCTTCCCGGACAATCTAACATGCTAGTGTCCAGCGCTGGCCGGGGGAAACTTCACAGCAATTTCTGTCCGGGCGTTTTTCGTCAGTGGTTATAACTAGATAGGCCAGTAAATTCACACATGACATGTATCAGGCGTAGTGAAAGACTTTATTTATTATCTTTATTGTTGTTGATGGGCTGTTCCCGCACCTTTCTTCGTCAGCTCAGTACGCGTCTACTGTATCGAGCAATAGTTGCACAGTATTGTAGGATAATGCGATGCGTATACTCTGTGAGAAGTTACATAACTAATTTCCTATGTTTGCCATTTTATAGTTGAAAAGAAAAATGATTGGAGTTCGCAGCTGCCGTTTTACACAACGCAGACTCGCGCATTAAAGTATTTCACGAAATAGCATGTGCGTTTGCAAGATGAACATCTACATGCTGATCATATTGCTCGTCTTTTAGGTATAGTTGAAGTTTATAAAGACAAATATAGCGGTTTTGTGAGTTCTGACACAGCCTAGCGCTACATAACCCCACAGCTATCCTGGTGAACTAGTGCTCGGTACATTAGAGGAACAAACGAATTCCATGCAAACAAAGTAACGAACAGGACAGACTCCGATTCAGACTCGCCCATATGGCTGCGTTCAGTCGCTCGCCTCGCTCGTCCACTCACTACGTCTGAGAAAATAATATAATCTATATTTCTCAACGATGCTGTGAAATGACTGCCAGCAAAGTTGTAAAAAGTAGCTCCGCGGAAGGATGAGAGGTAAATCGTTTCTCACACCGAGACTGGCGGTCTTGCATACCAGTCATGACCCAGCAGAGTTTAGAAAGTTATTTCTCATGCCGCGGATTCAGTTCCGAGCGTACGATTCCGCGATTCAACATTTGATGATTTCATGGTGGGTATATATGCCAATGATAAAGAGGATGATCGGCAAGAAGCAGAGCGAAGTGTGATCAATGACACCAAAAATCAAGGCGCGAAACGCAAGACAGCAATGTCTTCCTCGTCTTCGTCCAGAATGGGCATATGTGGATTTCAACTTCGATGTTTTGGAAGCGATCCCAAATATCCTGAACGCTGTATTTTTCATGAAGACCCTTAACATTACAGAGAACACGATGCTGAACATTGGACATTTATTTGTCGCGGCTATTGGTCGGATGCGGCCCGAGCTGCTTTAGATGACGACTTGGTTATTCTATCCGTACTTTGATTCGGTTATTGGCAGTGGCGGGCCTCACGTTTCCCGAAACCGCGAGGAAACAAAGTCATGTTGTGCGCTTGAACGCGTTTCGTTGTCATGTAGTGCAGTCACTATTAGGAGGCTCTGCTTAATGGAGGAGATTCCATCGTGCAGGAAACGATTATTGCTGCACCGCGTTCCTGCACGATAGAATTGGCCGTTTAACAGGTAAGTTATTGCACGGTAGAACAGGCCATTTAACATGTAGGTGGCAAACCAAAATTCGCGGTACGAGAAGACACAGCATTTTGATGAAAGCACATGGTAGTGCATGAAGTGCATGAATACTCGTAAACACTTTTCTTAATGAGAAGTGTTAAAGATGCTATTTTTGATGATTTCAGTGAAATACTTTAATAAGTCTACGTGCTACGTGTGAAATACGTGCTTCTACCACCTTGAATTATGTTGTGTTCTTTATTTGGTCACAATTGCAGCCTTCCTTGCTGGTTCTCTTGAGCATTAGCATTCAGTGCTTGTGTGCAGTGGACATCGGTAAATACCTGGAACGGTGCCATCTCCTTCATCAAAACGAGTCTTCCTTGCTGGGTCTCGTGAGCATAAGCATTCAGTGCTTTCGCCGGGTGGAGATTAGGTAATACCCCAGCCGATGCGGCCTCCTTTGTCAAAACGAGACGAAAAGCACGAATTGTTGCAGCTGCCACTGTATCGCACACTGGTCGCTACCTTTGACGTTCCTCTCCTCACTCTGTGTGATCTGGGAAGCTGTCAACCCACGGAAGTCTCCCTGACAGCCGTGGAGACTGGAATAACTGATACGCATTAGCAAGGGCAGTTGTGTGTCCAGCCAAATAGGTAACGATGGCCATGAACTCAAGTAACCTACAGATAGTTTGTGCGCCATGCTGCTGCGGCTGCTTTATCTATTGACTCTGAGTTTTCTTGGCCTAGCAAGACTTATATTCTCTACTTTTTCATAAGTGACGCTTTCTTGACCATGGCACGATGTTTCACAATCGGAACACGCTATTTCGCCGCGACCCCATTGCTACATCTGAGGGCGGCTAGAAGGGCAATGCCGAAATGTAATCCGTTTCACTGTCATTTTATCAAGAAGTTGGTATGGATCAAACACGGTGAACCATTTATCGTGCCTTTGCTGTCAACTGTCCTCCAGTATTAAACAACAACAATGTCCAGGAACCATAACATCTGTTGCAAAAGCATATGTCAAGCCTTTATGGTGGTTTCTGGATCCCTAAAAAGTAGTATAAAGAGTATAAAGCAGCCGTGGTCGTCATCACAATGCTGTCAAAAACTGCATCCATCCAAGACCCGTCCCAATGCCATGGATTTTACCACTTTTCTAGTTCGTGGGAAGCAACGAAATAGTTGCCGTGGTCCGCTCGGTTGCAAAGAAGCAGGAGGGCGTCTGGGGCTCACTGTATGCACCTTTGTCCACCCATGCCGGGCCATGGCCGTAAAATTGACCTCCACCCCTTCAGCTCCGGCTCAAAGGGACTCTTTTGAGACCGGAGCAGAGCCACATCCCATTCCCAGCGATTGGACGTTCCCATGGTACGGAGTGACCTCCACCGGCGATGACTGGACTCGTTTGCGACGTATACAATCAGGATCGGAGTTATAAGACATTGGACGCGGCCTTCGGCCTTCAAGCGATCGTGGGTCCGGCAATCGGTGTCCGTACTTTCAGGGCGAATTACACCTTGCTGTAGATCTACCGCAGGCATTTTATACGGTACCAAGTAGTTCACTTGCCGTACGTTATCAAACGGGAAAGATAAATGCAACCTCTGCCATGTGTCGAATGGGGGATGAAGGCGCTCTAAGGGAAAATAAGTACAAACTCGGACAAAGATTTTGTCTTCTCATCAACCCGTTTCACCAGTTGCACGAGCAGACGAGTGCCCGAGATGAGTGAACTCTGGGGATGGTCCTTGGTAGCTGTGCAGCACGCATTCCTGCACAAACCCGTCAGGTTTTTGTTCACAACCGCAATACGCTCTGCGGGATTCGCTCGAGCGCAGCATCCGTCGTTTGTCGGTCACATCCGGATGTAGCTCGTGACACCTGCCGGTAACAGCAGCATTTGCGTGAGAAGTGCTCGTTGCGCACATATTGTTCTGATTGTTATATGCAGTCCGCGCCGGCCATCGGGATTGGCTTTGCATGATGAATGGGTTGGCATTTAGCACATCGCTTGACAGCTGGGCCGAATCGTCGAGATCAAAGCCTATTTCGAAATCCTTTGTTCCGTTACTGGCAACACAACACCTGCGCTCCTGAGCAGTATTGCAGGCAGGAGGCGGGCCGCCGGAACCAACGACCAAGGGGCCGGTTGGAGAGCATAAGCGCCCGAAGAACTGGCTGTAAGTCACATAAAGAATCATAGCCCACTTAGATTCACGGTTTGATGTCCTAAAGCGTTCCCAGGCACTTATTTTAGATGCGTCATTATTATCGTCCACCCGTTGACCACGGCTTGGTGGCCGCGTGGCCGACGCTGTGCGACTTGAGGAGACTGGAACGCCTGACAGGTTTTGTTACTAAGATTTGCAAGCGCGTATGTTAAAAACTACGTTACATCACTTGTATGTAACGCATCGATTGAGACTGAATGTTTATTTCGGACAAATATGCCCTGGCTATGTTTGTATGAATTGTTGTTGTTCACATCAATCGATTGAGACTGAATGTTTATTTCGGACAAATATGCCCTGGCTATGTTCATATGAATTGTTGACCCAATTTAATCCAGAATCGGCATTCGCGGGTCGCTTATATCTGTAAAACTCAGATGGAAGTTCTAACAAATCGTCTGAGTTCTGTCGGTTAAGAAAGCGTCTACTGGACCATTGCAAAATGGAGATCGTGGGTGGTTTACGCCATGCAATCGTCTGACACATGCTTTGTTCGGTTAATTGACAGTAAAATTTGGACAGAAGTTATCTCGCTGTAAGTTCTGGCTTCTTTTTATTGTTATAGAAAATCAACTTTAAAAATCAAAGAAAAGTCATGTCCCATTACAAACTGGCCATATCCGGCGGTTTTTAGGGGAGCCTTTTACCATCACAAACCCTTTGTCAACCATGTGCCCCCCTTCCCCCCTGCTGAGGCTTTTGCCGCACGGCTGGTCGTCAAAAATGTTGCTGCTGTAAACATTTACAAGTCATCAGAAATATATACACAAAAATTCCATCTGAAATATATTCAGGCTCCTGGACACCAAACGGCGAATCTAGCCGTACGCTTCTCTGCGAGATCGATCTAGCCAGTACACCTCAAATCAAGAATATTGCTTAAAATTTTCACGTGAGGTTATCCGTTGCACCAAATTCGAATATAATAACTTCTTTTAATCAGGTCAAGGGGTAAAATGTGCAATATGGAGGTCGCCTAAAGGGCCTGAGGGAATATGAAGACTTCTTGCGACATCGTTCGTTTCAAGTGTTTTTTTCTGCCATGAAAAGCAGTAAACACACATCAAACTATGTACTTTCTGACTCCCCAGAACACACCAAATACGAATCTGGAGTCTTTGTCGCCTTGGGTCACGTTACAGGAATAACGCTGTGACCTTAGGTTAAAAGTCACGCGATGACATTCAACGACTCCAAAATTAAGCATTTGTGCTTCCTCACAAGTCTCAGTATGTTTTCTTCATGATTGGTTCACAAAAACGGTATATGTTAGACCTAAAATTGAGCATGGTAAAGGGCATGTTTGGGTAAAAATTGACCAATTTTAGCACTTTTGACCGTAGTCTGCTTCATTGCAAATTTCGGCGGGAAATAACTGTACACGGCCTTTGCATGGAACGAACGAGTGGCTCTAATTAAGAGACCAATCATTTAAGCAAGCCTTTGCAGATGGGACAATCTGTACTATTAAACTATTAAACACAACGCACAGACACGCGCTCAAACATAATACGGTCTCAGAGAGGTACCCCTGAGATGGAGATTGTAACATGCTTTGGCACGGCCGCAGGGTGTTCCCAGACGATCGTTTTCAAAAGCGCGTTTATATGAACGAATTCATTTTTCAAAGCACCTGGGAACGGGAGCATTCTGTCACGTGAGCAGTAGCATGAATCGCACTTCTGGTACCAACGCACGGCGTTTTGCATTCGATTTCGCATACAGGGCAATGAGAAAACTTGTTTTTTGATTGATCTCACTTTTGTACCGCGACAAGAAAAGATGGGAAGCTTAGGCTGCGATAACGAATTTTTTCAGAACGCTTTCAACGCGAAACACTATTTCTTATCATTTAACCTAGGCTATTAATTGACGTTATAGATAAATGGCAAAACACTTGCAGTAAAATTTACAAGCATTGCATTCTTACCTGCAAAACCTTCTGCGATCATTTGTAATGTGTCAATGAATCGCACCACAGTAGCTGGCCGCCGGTCGAAAAACTGAGTAAAGCTCCGATAAAAATATAATTGGTATCGAGCTGACACTTCTGTGATTTGTTTCAGGCTGTGCGCCTAAGCAGGCACACAGGCTTGAAGCTTTTTTGGGAGCGTTCCACCAGGCTGTTCAAGCTGTTCAACAACTTAAACAGGACATTACTAAAAACACGCAGCTCATTTACCAACCAATGATGACGATTAAATAGTGCATTGAGTAAGCCGAAAGCACTTTATCGCGCGTACCGACAACATGTCTTTGAAAAACACGCGTCTAAAGTGACAGCATCCTCAAGAAACCCCTGGTTCTTCTAACATGCCTTTTCTTACTAGCCGCTCCCTCATACCGCTGCAATCACGCCGCCTGGCGACGTGACCCACGTGACGTCACAAGGCGGCGCGATCAAGCGCTGTATCAGGCGGCCGCGTGATCTACCGCGGCCGGGACCGCGTCAAACGTGGCCGGCCCATGGCGCCGCGGCGCAGCCAGTAATCAATTCATTGGCGAGCTAATGCTGCACGGTGCTCAGGCTCGTGACGGCCGTCGTCCAGTCACGGTCGGGGCCGGGCGGCCACGCGCGGCGCCGCCGGTCGGAACGGGCGGACAGCCCCAGCCGGATCGCCGGCCGGGGGGCCGCGATCGCCGGACGGGGGGGGGGGGGGGGGGGGGGGGGAGGCCACGGGGCGGACGGCCTGCGAGGAGGCTGGTCGACGTGCCAGTGCAGTTGAAACAGTCACGTCTCCGTCCGTCTGCATGGCAGTGGCTCCGCTACATGGGATGCATGTTGTAACGCTTCACCTGGTAGCGGCACAGTTACAATACTGTCGGCGCTCGGCGAGCCGGCTGCTCGCCCGTTTTGCACGTCTCCCCGTTTCGCACGATTAGCTGACCTGTTGTAAGGCAGAGAGGCCCCCGGTAAGACGATGTCTCGCCCGGTCTACCAGTCGGTGAAAAGTCGACCGGGCCGTCGCTTCATCTGGTCCGGTGTGCCATCCTAGTCCGCCTGTTATTCGGTTTGTTGGCTGTCGGACATCAGTCTTGTCAGCTTATCCCATCTGATTGCCTTGCCACCAGCATTCTGCTCGCTCGGTACATCCGTTGACCAGTCCGTAATTGATCAGTTAGCTAGTTGGCCAGCTCGAGTTTAGATCAATCTGCTAGCCCGTCATTTCAACTAACATCCAATGAATCTTGTGTTGGTCAGCCAACCACCACAAATCTACCAGTGCGTCAGATAGTCATTCCAGTAGTACCCGACCATGAAAGCCCTCGCGCTGATGTGTCGTTTCGTATGTAGGGATGGCTGGACCCCATCAGACCGAGTCTGTTCCGGCGACCCAGACGGCCCAGTCGGCCGGCCGGGTCACCCGGCCCGGCGGCCGCCTGCCGCCCGTGGCGCCCCTCGCCGCTTGCACTGCTCGCTGTTGTGGGCTGTTATAGGGATCGCGTGACGGTGGAAAGGTGAACCGAGCCATTTGTGCCGATCGCAGCTGTCAGCGGCAGCTGGCCTGCACCGGTCTGTGAAGATTCTGGGACTGATGTTGCGGAGAATTCTGAGATAATTTTGAAAATGTTGCGGCATTTTCAGTGAAAATACCCAGGTGAAACGTGGCTTTGAGAAGATGCGAAAAGAGCAAACAAATTTACAGCTGTCTATAAACTCCTACAAATAAGGAACGCACAAGTTGGATTTCCCTTAAAAGCAAAATGCGGCGTTTAAATGCTATCAGAGGAGCATTATCATGAACGCTCGGGTTGAACTTTCGCTGAACATGCCACTACAACAACCGGAGATTTTAACTGGACGATAACAAAAAGCGGCGCATTTGAAGTTGTGAAGTTTGAATTGCCGGCAAGCAATGGAAACGGCATTGAAAGATGCATTGACGCGGCCGATTTGTACTTATTTTGGAGGATGCGCCCTTTCTTTTTGCATTAGCGCCGTCGAAGAAATTGAGCTGCGGATGTGATTCAGACAAAATGAAAGCCTACTCACCGAACAATAACGGAACTCATACTAATCCTCATATCTTAGCTTCCACAGAAGCTCCATATCAGTATAATGAACAGAAGGACATACCTTATCCGAATCTCATCTCTTATCTTATCACGGTCTATTATCGAGCTCGCTGCCCTGTTCAGGCCACCAGCGGCGAACACAGGCAGGCCCTGCGACTGTGGGATGTCGGGCGGCGAGGTTGATGGAATTCACACCGATGTCAGGCCGTGCAACTTGCACATCATGTAAAAATAGCAGTAATTATTTAAACATTATTTTTGTCTGTGATTCGATGCTACGATGCAAATACGACAACGCTATCAATTTAGACAAAGAGAATGCACCAGTTTCACAGTGCGTCCAGCGACCACAGATCGCGGCGCTTTTCTGGTTCAGATGAGTCCTTGTCATAGATATATTGCCCGAAGAGGTTTTTGAGACCTCCGTCATTCCAAAAGTGACCAGTTGTTTGTACTCAACGTGCTTGTTTTTACATGTGCTCTGTCAACATGTGACTATCATGTGACCAAGCTTGCGACCCAAGTCAAGCCATGCCAAACGCCAAGCTATGTTATCTTCCTAATCTTTCGGACTATTAGACCTGAAGCGATACTCGGGTCAAGGTCAACTTTTGAAAGGACAATCGGAGCTTTTGGAAAGCCCATTTGCATGCTGGTCGAAATGTACGACGTGGGACTGGGCAAATCCACCTTTGACTGGCCCATTTGTTGAAAATCAGAAAGTTATCTGAACGGCCTTCACGGGAAAGCTCCAACAAGGAAATCTCCCAAGCTGAATGTTTTTGTCTAGTCGCACAGCATGAGGTTTTGTACTTCCATTGCAAATTCCGAATGTGGCAGAGGGAAAACTTCTACATCCGTCCAGGCACAGTGGAAGGGGAGGGAGAGTGGGAGGCAGCCACCGTCGTTCGACGGCTTTGGTGGAGCCCAATTGTAACCCCATGCCGTTCCAAGGAGAAATGGCATGCCAAAACTTTGTCTCTTCTCCTAATTGTTAAGAGATTTCATCTTTACGGAATGCGCCCATTTCTGAACTTGCATGATGAAAGCCTATATCATAAAAGTCCATGAAAGCTTTTCTTTGTCTTTTGCTGCTTTCCGCCTTTGTCGCTTCCTATCTCTTGATCGTGTTTAATCTCAACGACTTGACTGCTTGGCGTTTTGCTGTAAACCACATCGCTAACGCACTGTGAGATGCAGACGGACGATACTTGGGCAACAGCTCTCACGACTAAAGAAGACTTTCCCCACAAGCATATTGTCTTTTGGTGTGCTTGATATGTGTACTAGTGTTGTTTCTTCGTTACAAAAAAGTAAGCTTTCTCTCCCCAGATACCACATCATTTTGAGAAGATATCTGAACAGAAACAACACTGCTAAGCTTATTCACATGGCATTCCAGCTTGCCAACAACATTGTGAAGCTGCGAAGCCTGGCAAACAACACTGCGAAGCTTATTCACCTGGCAGTTCAGCTTGCCAACAACATTGTGAAGCTGCGAAGCCTGGCAAACAACACTGCGGAACTTATTAACATGGCAGTTCAGCTTGCCAACAACATTGGGAAGCTGCGAAGCCTGGCAAACAACACTGCGAAGCTTATTCACCTCGCAGTTCAGCTTGCCAACAACATTGGAAAGCTGCGAAGCCTGGCGAGCAACACTGCGAAGGTTATTCACATGGCATTTCAACTTGCCACCCACGGGCCACTATTCAAGCAGCGCGGTGGAAGCAACTAAAGCGGACCCAGATCCTGCATTCCGTGACTTTCTCAGCCGAACTCCAACTCTGCAGCCCATTCTGCAGGCTGCCGTAATTCCTCGCCCGCCGGAATTCGCCATGAAGCTGCAACAGCCGTGTCGATAATTTCCACGAACGCGGCGCCGCTGCGCCACTTTCACTCCAGCGATCACCGATAGACGCAGAACGCACGCCAGTGGGCGATCCGCCTCGGCGGCCGAGCGAGGCCCGGTGCGGGTCCGAGCGGCCAGCCCGCCCGATCAGTCATGCATCAACTGTGGGTGCTATTTCTGTGCCTTTCAACGGCCGCTGACGACACTGCAACCGCAGCGCCATGTTGCGGGTAGCCCAATCGACCAGGCACATGCGCTTGGCGCCCGACCAGTCGATGCTCGGGGCTGTGCAGTAGCATCCGTGCTGCGCGCGGCTCTCCGACACAAGCCTCGCTGTGGTGAGAGGTCGCGACGGCTCCCTACCAGTCGACCTGCCCTCTTCCATGTGTTGCCGTGTATCGTCTGCGCAGCATTTCCACGCGAGGTTGAACCGTTTGGTGTAGGCAATACACATTCTGAGTCAGGGCATGGTGTCATGATGTCATGATGTCACATGCGTGAGATCGAGCATTGACATGCCACTGCTAGCGGTTCTTAGCAGCACGATAAGTCATGAGGTGCTTAGAAGCCTCCTATGTGTGCATATGTGCTGGTTGTTTTCGTCCTGCTCTCTAAAGCTCTCCAAGGATTGAACGGATCAAGGATCTGAGGATCCTACGGATTCACAAGATCTGTTTTGATCCCACAGGTTTAGGGATTCAGTACTAGTCCATAAGTATGGCTGGACTGAATTGGGGTAACTACATGTGGCATCGCTGAATATTAGAGATAATTAAAACATTGACATGCTGGAATATATTAGGACAAACTGAAAATTACAATGTTCATTCAAGACAGCGTAAATGTGCCCTTATTTGCCAGTTTTGACACACTAAATTACTAGACCCCTGCATGCAAAATGCAGGCTCGCTGTAGTTCCTCGAATCCATTTGCCTGGCATCACTTTTGCCCTTACAATTTAAACATTTATGTATATAATATGTGTTACTTGGCAGCAATATGCATAATTTCATAATTGGAATATTCCATGGTTTTAGCAGTTCATGCTTGGAATATTTCGATAGTTTTCAGTTTAAACATGATGCTATGTTCCTAAACTTTTAAGCATAGCTCGTATGGACAGCTAAATACATTAATTTATGTCCTGTCTACTGGATTCACCCTGGCAGGTTACATATATCACGCATCATTCAATTTAAGCCCGTCTTGATGCAATATACCGTCTTATTACTCAGCTCAGTCAAACGTCAGCATGGGGCACAACCAAACAACTGTGGGTGGCATGTTCGTGATAACAGCCCGTGGGTCAGTCGGAACATTCTTCCCTAAGCCGTATACTGCGGCCTCGTCTGGATGATCAAGGGGCCTCAAATTGTAAGAGGCTTTGGCACGTTTTTAGGAAAACTCGCAAAATTTTCAGGGCGCTAGCACCGACGATTTGGAACTGATGCTGGACAAATAAATGGGGGTGTGATCAATGCGATCTCCACATGAGGAAGCTGCCACGAATTCAGATTTTGTGTTCTAGCAGAACTTTCCCTAACTAGGACATTCACTCCCCATTAACTTCTGCTGTAACCCCATGTCCACACGAGATCTATACCGAGCTAATGCTAAGGGGCGGCAAATGTTCTGACGAATTAAGGGGGAAATGCGATCTGTACTTCAGTTGTCTCGATGCGACTTCAGGGTTGATGATATGTTACCAGCAGCTACGGGGATGGGCGACCTCCCTCCGGTACCCGCTTCCGCCGTCCCTGACCACGGGCAGAATTATTACAGAGCACTGCAGGCATGCCTTCCTGTTGATCAAAGGCAGAAGATAACCTCGCAGCGGCTGGCTCCTTCGTTGAACACCCCAGATATCAGAGCCATCTATTCCACTTAGCTGGCGAAATGCTGCTGATCTCACACGATAATCCCTTGCCAACGGCGCCGTTTGAGACGCCCGGCTTATTCACGAAGCGCGGCCACGTAACGCTCAGACCTAAATCGTTGTGCAAGCCACCAGAGGGCACTTGCCAAGGGTCAATTCGGCCCGATAGCAGGCGCTTGTTACCAAGTACAGCACGCGGCTTTGTAACAATTCGTGAATGAAACGGGTCTTACATGAACATGGAGAAAAGTTTGAACTTTGTCTGGCCCGATCGTTAAGCCTTTAAAAGCTGACAGCTGCACAGCCACTGATCGCAGTGTCACGCGGTTTAAACAACCGGCACCGTTTTTGTCAAGCAGTGCAGTAAGGATATCGAAGGCATTTGAGCACGAGCCGTTTGACCAAGCGTGATTTTGCTGCAACATTTCAAGTTGAGAAACATGTGACACACTACTGCAAGGCATCGGAATGTTACCATATCCTGATTGCAAAATGAGCCCAGTGTTGCAACACCATGAGACCCCCACATTTTGACGGAGGAAATAGCGGGAAACGATGCCGTCAGAATTGTGATTCACAGCGTGCAGTCGGTCGCGCACCCCGAGCACCAAGCATGGATCAAGTCGCTTTCGGACGTTGTTGCGGATCCATGTGACGGGAATGGATATTCTCGGCAATTAGAGCGAAGACAGGCGTTGAAGCGGGCGCTGCCGTAAGCGAATGAACCGCCTGTATATCACGAAGCGACGAGAACATTCTTGCACATCTAGTACGATCCCGATCACCGGGAAGCGGTTAATACCACCTTTTTAAACCGGTATCGACGACAGCATCCTGTGAGCCAGGCCATCAGCGTCTGGTCCACCGATACACACAGGTGACCATCCATGGTCGAGCTCGCTGCCCCCAATATGCCCCCAAAAAGCTACAATGTACGCAGTGCTTTAGTCACTATCATCCAAAAGGCAAATTCAGGCAAGCCAACCGGTTTCTTCTATTGAAATTGCCATGTATGTTCAGCCACACAGTCGACTAACTTCCAAACGATGCGATAGTTATGGGCGAATGCCGGGTTAGTGGACCTCTAATTGCTGGACTCATGAAAGAGGGGGTCTCCAATGGATTAATCAGACTTGGTCTATGGCTACTAAGAATTTGTGGCAGCCTTTGTTCTAGTATCATCACATGATGATCATTTGAAGCTCTTACAGTTTCATAACCTTGCTCATCCCAAAGCAAAGATAATTACGTTGATTCATTTCAAGGGCTAATCTATGCATCAATCATGCCAAAAGACGCTTGTTTTTTTAATTTGTTCTTTGCTCGCAAATGAACAACATAGTTTACCAGTCAGAAGTGGCTTACTGTGAATATTTTTGGACTTTTTGAAAAGAACGTCTTTGTGAAATGCGCTGCTTTTTGTTGAAAAGTGGTAGTGTAAGCTACACATGGAAGGAAAGTAAACATTTGGCTTAGAGTGCCTGCAGCGGCTGAAGTGTCCCAAGAGGACTGCAATTCGCAGTCAATTGGACTGATCTGACATACAAACTAATGCATCCACGGCTTAACAAACTGAAAACAGACGCGGTGTTAAGCAAACGTTGCAAAAAATCGCGATGATCTAAGCGGTGTGGGAGGTCTGATGGAAAGGTGGTTACTTAGGCAACCGCCGATTATTAATGATGCCTATTATGTATGTGAAATGAATCAGTAGAACATCACATCAGCTGATCGTAGCCTCATTTGGGTGGGGGTGGCCTCCGCAGTGCTCCAGATCATATTTTATTCTGATGGCGTTGAGTTATACATTCAAAATATGAAGCGTGGCAGTCGTAAGGAATCTGAAGTGACTGGATGCAGGACAATGGTGAAGGCCAGGGTATTGTATGGCCTTAACGCAGGAGTGCCCTGATCCAAACATCTGGCGGATTAACGCATTAAGTAAAAATTCCGGTATACGCAGTGTAATCGATGCACTTCAGTCTGTCTTTACGTCACGATGATGGCCAGTTTGAGAGTCTGCATCAGTTTGACGCAGTCTCACGCGCTTTGTAGCTGTTCTTGTTCATTTTCCGATCCATTCTTCAATGGTTGCCCTGCACACAAAAGTGCAAAGTCCGGTTGCGTGGGCACGAGATGTCAAAAGGTTCCGAGAGTGCCGAACCAACAGCGTTAACTAAAAATCAGCCTTGCTGACGTAAGCTACCGCAAAAACGTGCAATAATCACCGCAACCGCAACGCACGATCACTCAAAACGGGCGTCGACAGCATTCGACCGGTTTGTGTCCGACCTTCATTATCTGCTCTACATTTTCCACAGAACTTTCACCGCTGGGCTTTTGCAAGGTCCGGCCAGCACATACCACCATGCAGTACGTAGACGTGCGAGCCCCTCGACTGACGACTGGAGGCCAGGTGAACCTGCCAACGTTCAGACCGCTATTTCTGCCGCCTAGCCCCGAGACCCTGCCGCGAGTTCTGACCGGTGGCTGCTTTTGTTCTGGGATATCAAACTGCGTCAGTACAAATCCTGATTCTGACAGTGGAGGACACTGGGTTTGGGTGCTACCTTTCCAAGACATTTTCATTTCCTAGCCGGTTTTGTTTGGAAAGATGTCGTGCGTTTTGTCTTTTGTATGTTTTACCCAGCACTCAGATCTCTGGGTGTTGCGATATCTTTATTACCCCTCTACATGCCCTCAGGGCCACCCTTCTAGATATGCCGGAAGAGTAAATTTACCTTGATTGGGGCTACCGAGGGCCAGGGGCACATCTTCAACAAGGATTGTGACACCATGGTGCCTGGACTACGCATCTTCGACCAGGGTTCAGGGTGCCTTTTCACTCGTGATTATGAGAGCCGTTTTACTTGATGAACCGGTGCTGATCGGCTTCAGAACTAAGTTGGCTTCCTATGACGAGACAACTTGTGTACACTTATGCAATATAGGTTCCCCTAATGCCACTGGCCTGTTAAAATAGTTTCCTCATTTCATTTGTCCTAGACCAAGAAGATACTTCTGTTCAGCGAGTGGCTTTCAACTCCAAGTAGTGTGGATCATCTGGGCCATTACCACTTTCGCTCATTGCATTCATTTCTAACGCTATAAACTAAAGCGCTGTCATAATAAAAATACCTCTGTGCGCTATTTTCTTACGATAACACCTGTGTTTCTGAAGATTTAACTC
Organism: Pollicipes pollicipes; assembly: GCF_011947565.3. Classification (NCBI taxonomy): domain Eukaryota; kingdom Metazoa; phylum Arthropoda; class Thecostraca; order Pollicipedomorpha; family Pollicipedidae; genus Pollicipes; species Pollicipes pollicipes. The sequence continues at coordinate 41,554,321 of NW_023597034.1, read as the reverse complement.
AAAACTGCTTTTGGTGGGCCTCGCCTATTCGGTAGTAAACATCCTGGCCCCAAGTACAAACGGGGATCACACAGAACATGCAGGCATTAAACGGTGCAACGCATTCCATTTCTTTATCCTGTGCAGCCAACAGCATAAATCACTGAATGTCAGTTGCGAGTTCTGAAACGAAAAAAGGTGGGTTAAAATGCAATGCATGGAGTCCGTGGTCATCGGCAGCACGTCGTCAGCTGACGGGCCGTCGGTCAGCAGTCAGCTGATTGGCATGTCAATGAGCCACGCTCCAATCACGCCTCCGTACTCTCTCCGCGTTGACTGGAGTCGCCTGTGGTATGTGTCCATGCGCGAAAAATAGCCACCATAATGCACTGAGAGCGCTAAGCAGCATTGTGCAGATCAGAATCTCCTACTGACTTAGCCTCGTATTTCTAATGCCCCAACAAGAACTCTGGCTCCATTTTTGCCAAACTTTCAGCTGGTGCCTGCTTTTTATGGTAACAAGACATCTCATATGTCCTGCATGCACTCAACTAAAAACCCAATTTAACAAGTTTGACTACAACCATTTTTGCATACCCTGGATCCACCCATGAATTTTCCATTTTGAGACTGAAATCGGTTGATAATCGTGACAACCACGTCGCATCCAAAGTAGCGTTGACTTTGGCGTGTTTTTCCCTCTGTTGCCCAACGATAAATTTTGCAGTTTTTTTTGGTCTTAGAAAGGTAGATCTCGTCAAAAAAATCAAACGACTTACAGGTTTTCTTACATCGGGCCAGTAGTTCTCGATATCTCAGGTGGAGAGGAATCCGCGCTGCCAATCTCGAGTAGCAATGTTTGAGAGTCCGCCCGGATTAGTGTTAAAACATCGCGGCGTCATGAGCGTTACATTGTTAAGCTGGTCACTTTTGAGCTTTATCATTTTATTACGTCACACACGGAGGGAAAAGCGATTTAACACGCGATCGGATGGGGGGCCAAATTGACCCCGAGGGTGTTCCGAGATGGTTTCCAAACGGAAAACAAAATTTTGCATAACTGTAGACAATTGAATAGCGGATCGTGCGGCATCAAAAATTAGATGTACCTTGTAAGGTCGCTGACCTACAGCAAATCACAGCCAAACCATGGATTCAGCGAAGTCAGTTTCTAGGGAATCGTTCAATCTGATAGAACAACGGAGTGTGGGACGAAGCCATACACCTCTGAGATACCTTCTTAGGCAATACCACAATCGAATGACCGAATTCCATTGACCTAGGGTCAGGTATAAAGGCCAGACCAAGGTCAAAACCAACCTGTTTTTTACTCTAAAGCTTGCATTATGGGGTAGTTTCTGGTGCTCATTTCGAATTGATTGATAACGGGAACCGCATTAGATATCTTCCATGGACTTCTTAGAGGGTCAGAATAGTTCGCTGACTCAAAATGACCCAGGTCACGATTTCGTTTTAACGGACATACCGCCTCGCGTAATCTTTGTGGTTTATTCAAGTGCAAAACTCAGAGCAGTCCTCTATGAGTCCGGTCACTACGAATTATGAAAGGTCAAACAAGGTCACTGACCTAAAATGAGCATGCGACTTTTTACTTAGAACAGGTACCTAGGTTCTGGGGACACTTTGGAGACCAACTTGGAGTTTGACCTTGTTTGACCTTATTTGACCCGAATATCGTGACCTAGGAACCTCAAACTTAACTTCAATGAGCTCATGTACAGGCCAACACACCCTATGAATTTGGTGCCTCTAGCCCTCATAATTTCTGGAATCTCAGCAGGGGTCAAGTCGACCCCCACCCGGGCGAAGGGCATCCAACCAGCCACCCGGGCGAGTGTTAATGGATCGTAACCAAAGCGTAACAGAGTGGAGGGAGAGGAGACGTTGCGCAGAGTAACGTTACGCTGAGATATGGTAGCAAATCGCGGCGATGTGTTAAACAAAATGTTTGAAATTCTAAGTCAGGTCTGTTGTCTTCCGTTCATGACGGGCAATACGCCCTTTGAACGCACCTCTAGCTAAATTGGGGCCAAATGGAGCTAAACATTTAGGACGTTACGCTTAACACAGCGTAATTCAACCAGGGGAGATGGGTGGTTTTCGCTCATTTGAACGAAAGAAGAACGGAAAACGAATGCAGTGCTGTGCCATGGAACTTGTTCTGGTACCTGCTTCTGGACTCCATTCGGCTCATTGCTTGTCACAAGATGATGCACAGGGCTTAGTTAATTGCGGGAAGTAAAATTGCACGCGGCTAGGCGTTGTTGGAAGCGAGGCAGCAGACCGGGTGAACCTTACTTAACGAGACACAGTTACCTGAAGTCGCACGGCCGCCAGTCTTCTGTAACGTCATAGTTTTGCAAACACTAGCTGCAAATAAACCCGGTCTTTAGCAACAACAAACCCAACTCCGCAAAAAAATAAAATCCTTTGAAGCATGAAAAATAACACAGCATCAACTTCTAAATATTTTATGAGATTGCACTAGTTTCCTCGCTGAAATAGTGTCAAGTCATGTATTCATGCCGATCACAGTTACGCCACTGCTCATTAAATCCACTATCTCGACAATTATTAGGCTTGGAACGTAGGCAGTTTTCAATACTTGTCGAAGAAAATGAGCACTTAAGGAAGGCCGTTACACAACACTATGATGCGAACCGCTTGTCTTCATTATCAATTAAGAGTAAAGTACACATTCCACGTTCCCAGGGGTGAACGTTACAACAGTATATCTTAGTGATAGGATCGTAAAAAAGCTATTATTTTCATACCCTAGGTATAATAAACCAGCTATTCGTGTCGGCCTCTCAGAGATGGCCAACGCTGTGTCAGCTGATTATGTGGGAGGCACGCGGCGGCGTTACCACGCAGTTGGGAGCGCCATTTTGTGCAGGTGAGAACAATATCAGAAATTTTGTTTACAGTTGGGCTCCCACCACCTTGATGTTTCTGTTTCTAGGAAATAAATCATGTTATGAAAAAAGTCATGCAATTCCTTTAACTCTCACCCTGATGGCGGCGGAGGGGAGATGCCGCCTTCCCTGAGACTATCTGAGCAAATCTCTTCAGCGTGCCGCGCAATCACGTCGAAATGTTTGTAGTTATGGAGCATTCATTGCACGTGTTTTGAGACCCAGAACAGAACATTCGTCTAGCTCCTCTGGTTTCCGAGGACCAAAGGTTTTGAAGAACACTGCGCTGCGATACACGGTCGGCTCGGGCAGGGGACGGCACCCAACGAATCCATCGATCGCGCGATGGCCTACACTACCATGGAAACAGAACCCTACATCATAAATGTATGCTCAAAACACATAGCATTGCATGTCAACGTACAGAGAATTAAACGGAAAACCCGACTGCGCAAGTTTCGTGTTGTTACGCGGCATAACTTCGTACATGTTGGCCTCTTACACTGAAAAGGGTGATTTTTAGAAAATAAATGATATCCTTCCTGACATAATAGGGCTCAATTATTGACTTAGCACGGAACGATAGATTCCCAATCAAGATCTCGTCAGGACCAAGCTACCGTCTTTTTTCTACGAAGCTCTATCCTACTTAGTTTGGAAATAGCGTGCTGGGTTGCAACGACTCCCTCCGCCAGTGCGCGTCATAAATAGGAGAATCGGGATGACGGCCAAAGGTCTCCATCAAAGATGCCTTTCTTAGAATCGACTGCTCTTTTTGGCGTCAGGCAACAGCCAACTGTACTCAGCTGTCAGCCTCCTTGCTGAGCATCACTGCGTGTGTGTCTGTGATAGCCGGGGCAGTGTCATGGGATTAGCGAGCGAGTGAGTGTGGTGAGGGAGTGTATTCTCCACCAAATCTGGAGTTTTAACATCACGTCTGTGTGCTTCCACATGTGCACGCCTGTGACGAGCCATGGAACGAATTGACTTCAGGCACTACCCCCACCCCAACAGTTATCCATCTGCCGCCGCTCTTGGAAGTAACTGTTGATATCATAAGTCAAACGGTAGAACGCCTTTTTATTCTGCCCTGATTTGTAGGCTAATAACAGATGAAATCGTACTGACAGCAGCCCTGCTTGCTGAATGATGATGACCATTAAATGGGTCGGTCATTTGAGACTCGATTAGGGCTCACAGGCCCGTTCGGGAGGTTGATCTGGCTGCGCCGAACTATATCTAGCTAAATTGTACCACGAAGTTGTACACCAATACAAGATCTCAAGCACAGTAAAGCACTAGTTCAGAAGCAAGGCCCTCAAAAATGGACAATAACCAGTCCAAGCAGCTTCACTGCGGCGGATATACAAAGGGCAAGGGGCAGTGTGCGCGGACCACTGTCGCCTGAAATCACAGCACCATTTTACGACGGCACTGAAAAACAAAGCTTTAGCTGGTTTAATTGGTCGCTGATAGATTGCATTGTTGGATAGTGCCGTGATTCGTATTCTGAAGGGCATGGCCTTTAGCAGTTTCATTTTAACGGACGTTAGCTTAGTGTAGCCTGTCCGGGCCGACAATCTGTGGCGTTTATGTGAGTACTAGGGCTCTGGAGCAAATTTGGCGATGCGAACTCCATTAGCTGTGTAACAACTATGGATGTTAATGGTCGTGTGTGATGCCAAGCTACCAAGTACGCACAGGCTACGAACACAATCCACATAATTTGCCCCGAACATGACAGATTCCATCTAATTTCAAGGACAAGTTTATGGACCAAAACTACCGGGTATATCAACATTTCGATACTTTCTGCTCAAACAAACTGAAGTCTGATTCCTGAAGCTTAAGTTGCCACTGGCAATTTTAAATTACTCAAATACCCATGAAGTGGTGTAGACTCAATGTTTCATTGACGCGGTGATGTGCATATGATTAAATAACGTTTAGCAATATACTCTCATGGCTTCGCTCGGTGTTTGAGTCCATATCAACAGCTCTGAATCAACCCAAATACGTCCTTCATGACGCATCAAAACTGAAACCAATTCACGACCCACACTAGATGTGTCCATGGTTGCATTCATGTTCACGAGCATATGCATGGGATATAAGTGACGCAACAGCCTTCAGCATTTAACAGTGGGGTAGTCCAGCTTTCAGAAACTTTGCGTTCATTCCTGTTGAGCTTCAATGTAACGCCTGTGAAACTCCTGGACTTCGTTCGCGGCACGAAATGGCCCTGGATAACAGAGAATGACACTAAAAGGGAGAAGTCTTGCCCACTGCGTTTTCGCGGCCATGTCCATTCCAGAGAACATGACATAAACCTACCAAGGGACCATCAATACATTGTGCAACGTTTTCTCCAGCTTTTGCCATCCCGTGCACCTATCACTTCCGGAACTCGAGAACGGTTGTAACACATGCAGTACCATGCACGAGACACCCCTCGAGACGTCCCTGCACTCGCCAGTCAAGTGCATAATTCACTGACTGATATAACCGGGAATATCAATCGTCGGCAACGTTCCATTCGTTAGTCCTTTGAGCCGTATTCCCTGTCCGCAATGCCCTGAGTATGACACTGACTGCCACGTCTCTGATCGGATTGATTCCAGAAGTGAAACAGGGCAGCTGCCAAAAACTCGGGGAAGGCCAGCATTGCTCTACTAGCGCAAATTTACTGTGGATCTTCTAAATATCGGAATATTGCTCGGAACTGGTGTAGCCATGCCTTTCGGTAACGGTTGCAATGTTTTCTCAAACTTGGCATAACGGCGCATGGACATTTCATTTAGGCAAACGCTTCCGGCACCATGGCGCATTTAGGTACGACGTTCGTGCATACCTTTACAAGGATTTTGAGAGCCCTCGCAGTTAATAATTCTGAAAACGAAAACTGAGTCGTGCCTTCTTCGCAGCAAAAGACTACTCACATTCAGTAGCTCGGCAACATTGTACTACAGAGTTCGCACCCTTGAGAAACATTCGCCATTTGGTTGACAAAGGTGCTATGTCAAGTTTTAGAACAGTGCTTCCATTCGACTTAAGCCTTTACGTTGGAGCATACAGTGGTTGGAAGGGGGGTCCCAAGTTCGGATGCACTAGCGACGGTAGAAACGAGTAACAGCCGCACAACGTTAGAAACGGAGCTCTTTATCAGGCCCACCAACTCTGGTATAATTCTGCACTGCGAACCTGCGCATCCAACTTCCACTAAGCACAACATAATTCGTAACATGTTCCATAGGGCTCTTAACAACTTATCAAGTAGTGAAAAGGAAAGAAAGAGCATAAATAAATATTCACTTTGCTGTCGGGCAATAGCTCTTATCCGCGACTTTTAGGTAGAATGTTGGAAAAAATAAAACAAAAAACAAAAAACCTGGAGCGCATGGTAGGATGGGTGGCAGGAGGCGGGAACACGTCCTACATGACGACGGGTGCTTAACGCTACCTTACATATCTGGGCACCTGCTATGGAAAATCAACAACATCGCCAGACGATCAAATCTGCGCGTACGCATAGCTTCAAAGGACGGCAGGAAGCTGAAGGGGCCTCTGGTGAAGTCTTTTATTTCGAAGCTAAAGTGTCCGGTCGGCAATAGATGTCATTTATGTAAGTCTGGGTTTCGAAAGGCTTGCACGCAAGACAACGTGGTTTACGAAGGTAAGTGCAAACTCTGTGAAGGACTTGGAGGGAACATAGTCTTTGTTGGAGAGTTCATGCACCCTCTTCGTTTGAGATATAATGAACACCTGCGAGAAGCTAAAAGCAAGACAATAAATGCCCTTTCAGTGCCATTTTTTGGCAAAACACGCTAAGGCCAGGAAGGTATAAGCCAGGAACCCAGGAGGGAATCCAGGAAGGTATAAACCCAAGTCCCCTTTTAGAACCCAAAGTCATCTACATAGCGCGGGGCCACCCAGACGAGAAAATAAGTGCATCTATTCTTACAAAACAGTCGGCGACCAGACTTTAGCACGCGCTTGGGTGGGGGTCAGACTGACCCCCAAAAGTTTTCCCGGAATGGTTTTCGAACTGCGAGGCGTAGCCGCGCTAAATTGCGCATAGCTAGAGACGATTGAATGACGGATCGTTTGATGTCAAAAGTTTAGATGTGCCTTGTAAGGTCGCTGGCTCACAGCAGGTCAAAGTCAGGCCATGAATTCAGCGAAGTCAATTTTTAGAGAATTGCATAATCTGATGCAGCAACTGAGTGTTAGACGAAGATATACATCTCTGAGATACTTTTTTAGGCAACACAACAATTGAATGAACGTGTTCCATTGACCTAGGGTCAGGCATAAAGGTCAGACCAAGATCAAAATCAACCTGTTTTATTACCCTAGGGCTCGTTATATGAGGTGATCTCTGGTACTAAATTCGAACGTATTGACGACAGAAACCGCATTGTACATCTCCCATAGACTTCGTAAAGGTCAGAATACGTCACTGACCTAAAATGACACAAGTTAACGTTTTTTTTAGGAACATACTGCCTAGCCTAATATTTGTTGCTTATTCGAATGCAAAACTTATAGCAGTCTTGTATTATCTTCGTCACCATGACCTTCAAAAGGTTAAGCAAGTTCACCGACTATAAATAAGCATGCGAACTTTTGGTCAGAGCAAATATCTAGGTTCTGGGGCATTTGGGAGAGCAACTTAGACTTTGACCTTGCCTGACCTTATTTCACCCAAAGGTCATGGCCCAGTAACCTCAAACTTTGACCTGAGTGAGTTCACGTACAGATCAAGCCGCTCTATGCATTTTGTGTCTCTGACGCTCTTAGTTCCTGAAATCTTGGACGGGGTTAAAATGACCCCCACCCGAGCGGGGGTATCCAATCGGCCACCCGGGCACGTGGTAACGTACAAGGCTGACGATGGCCGATTATGCGAGCGTGATATGTGCATTGATGTGTGATGTGTGCTAGCTTGAAATCGTTTGCATGTATAAGTGATGCCTGACGCGTGATGCACCATGCCTGTTTAATTGAAATCGCTTGCATGCATAATTGATGCGTGATGTGTGATGCCTGTTTACTTAACCTCGCTGACATGTTGAATGAAGCATGATGCGTGGTGCCTGTTTACTTGAAAGCATTTGCATGTACACGTATGTTTTGCGAATTCTAAATCTTAGTTAGAAATGCGCTGCATCGCAGAAATGGCTGGCAATTGCTCTTTGTATAATCATCTGAATGTTGATGCCCTGTACAAGCTGTGGTCCGTTGCTTAAAAAAATGACAGAAACATGGAGTACGATCATCGGTAGGCAATTTTGAATTCACTTCTGCTTTTTGTTTTGATAGAGACGTAGTGCGGAAATATCAACGGATGTATATGTGTTGATATCTTCATTTTCTATATCCTCATAATATCTTCATTTTCCTGTTTTTGCCCGAGGAATAAGATTATTACTACTGTCTCATCTATGTACATCATGTTCCTCGCAACTGCACTCAACTTACGTCATTGTAAATATATTTGATCCAGTTCCGATGACGTTCTTTACAATATGTGGCCGCCCAGTACATACACACACGTCTATGAACTAGCTTTGCATCGAAGGGCATGCATGCTATTTTAACGATGTGATGACCTTATTCGAGTGACACGGGCAGTGCAGCAGCCAGACCTCAACGACGGGCCTGCGTTATAACTTGCCTTTCTTAATCAAAGCGCGTCATTTTTTGTGCACATTCAGTGCCGCGCATAGCCTTGGATTCAGTGCACTTACCAAGCAAATGCTATGGCGCGTGTCCAGAACCCACCAATCAAAAAGGATGGAACCAGCCATCGGATAACTTTGCCCTCAGCCTTCATGCTACGCCCACCTTCGGATGGTTGTACGTGCTGCTTAGTGCTACGACACGGTCGTCCCCGCCCAGGATGAAGCCTCTTTGGCCGGCTGCCAATTGACCTTCCCACGTAAATCGGGCAAAACAGGGCGGCTGCTCAAGAGCTGGCACCCCGTACCCCTCTGACCACGGGAACGTCGAAGGTCACGTCTACACGGCTGACGGGAACACAGGCGTTCACCAGTCACGCAATTCGGCGTGGTCCGGGCCGGCGACTGCTGCCCGCATCGCCCTACTGCTGCCAAACACTGCCTTACGTGTCATTAGCCATTGCCACGGCGATGAATCATCGCTCTTGTCGTCGCCGCAGTCGATAATGGCCGCCGGGGGGATTCGGCAGCATTAGTGTGATGACGTCTCTCAGGTGTATTTACCTGCGCTGTCATATGTCACCAAACGATTCCTGGCACGTTAGCCAATTACCTAATGGAATAGTGGGAAAACCAGCGCTGAATCTAGCCGCTTTGGTTCTGTTGAATTTGAAACGTTGTGTATTTTGTGGTCAACATTTCGCCGGACCTGGTCAATACAGCTTTGAAATACCTTGGAATTAAGCTCCAAATCATCACAGCTGACCTCATGAGGAATTCAGATTGCAAGAACAATCAAAGCGATTCATTGCCACAGTGGATCGTTGTTATGCATGTACGAATGTAGTGTAATGTGGCCTTATAACAAGGGCATAAGTATTTTTCGTGATAATCATCACCCAGCGCTAGCAGTGATTAGCACAGGGACGTGCTCAAGGGGAGGGCCAAGGAGCCTTTGGTCCCTTTCTCCCTTAGCCAAGTGGCATACACAAATCAGTGGGCGATTTTGAAGAAATTCGGTCCAAACTCTCAGGATTTTGCAGAAGTTTGACATTTCCTGCAAGCAAGTTTTGGCAACGTACCGGGGTGAACGAATGCAACACCTCATCGCCTTTGAAATCCAACAGATCTCAGCAAACACCCATTCACCTTCCTCTCCGCCCTTGACCTTACATCGGCACTTCTGCAGACTGCGCACCAAGCGTTGTCGTGGAGCATTCACTTGAATGGCATAAGCTGTAGGCACGGCACTCTCTCGTAACTTTACAGCTCCAGCTGCATCTGGGGCGGAGACTGTGCCGTGTCCGCAGCCTGCTTTCCGGCATTGCATGCTAGGTCACTGGGTCCACCGGCTGCTCCACTGTGCATTGTCACGTGCAATAGCATGACTCCTGTCGCCCCCACCCCGCCGCGCTGAGCGGGTCGGAACCAGCACACCTGCACTGGAGCTGCTCAGCGGTGCCGTTTTCGGATGACCCTACGCGGGAGCGGTCAGCCCGCGGCCTGTCCCACGAAACACAAAAGGCCCTTACGTCGCCAAGGGGGTAGAATGCGGCCACTGCTGACTGGCCATGGCGAATGAATCTCTTTTCGCAGCCCGCTGTTTTCCAGCGTGAGACCGAAGAGCCATCTTTTACTAAGAATTTGTGAGTGAGGATTGAGATGAGATGAGTGAGGATGTGAGGATTTTCCTGGTGAAAAAGTGCTTGCCTGTGGCGCAGTTTGAAAACAGCTACATGTGTCGCCAAGCAAAATGCTGTGTCGCTTTGTCGGTCGAATCGATAATCGATATCGAGTATCTCGGGGCATAATCTTCGCCATGAGAACGCACAAGGACGGGCTTGGCATTAATCTTTGCTTGACTGCAAATTGCGGAAGCTGCCCAGGTTTCCCGCAAAGCCAAGTCTGAAGAGAGATAAATGTCGCTTTTTACCCGCTTGGGGACGCCTGGGAATTGCGTCACAATACCGCTGACTCTGTCTGGCTCCATAACGCCATAACATTCCATTCCCGATAACGCAGCCATTTGTCTCCATGTCGATGGTGCAGGACTATTTCTGCTGCCACGTACAAATACACCACAAGGGGTAGCGCAAATACTGCGATCGTTATGTAAACGCATGTGATACCACCTTGGTGATCAACAAAACGCTGATTGCAGTGCATATCAACTCGCGTTTATGCACCATGGTAGTCCACCGTCGGCTTGTCAGTACCAGTGCTTGTCTTTTCACTTGGTGGCTGTGCCAATGCTGGCCAGCGTGTATTTGGCTTTGTTCGGAGAAAAACGGTTTAGCCAAGCTAAGCACAAGGTAACCGGTGAGACAGGAACCAGCCATCCCAGATGGTTCAGGAACCATTGGCATGGCCTACGTGATGCGTGCAGTGAGCTTTTTAGTAATTCGGTCTACGTTTGAAGGCCTGAATAGAGTAGTTAGATAATGCGGTTGAGGGAATAGCTGACGGTTAAATTACTGTTCATCGGCTCCTTGAAGATAATTTCCAGCAGAGGCGTAGCCAGGAGTAAGTCATGGGGATGTTGCCCCCCGCCTCCCGAAGCAAGAATCGAGCGTAACTTTTTCGCCATTTAAACATTCCTCTGCAATCCTTAGATCAGGAAGATTATTTCGGAATTTTAAGTTTCATTGACCACGACCGGTAGTGGCATAGCGTGCCCAGCAACAAATATGACAATGTCAGCGTATAAGCGAGTGGATGTGTGCGATACGCAACCGAAACTGCCCTCTGTCGCGCTGGAGCAAATCAGCCTTGATAGCTTACTGACTCATCAGGTACCGCACGCATTAGCGACTGTGATGCCTGCAGTTTCTTCGCAGCGCATAGTTTATGTGAACGGGGCAGGGACTCGCTCCTAAAAAAGCTCCTTGCCATACCTCCACACCCCCATGTTGCAACTTCTGGTGCACCACTCCCTAGTACTAGATACTGGCTGCGTCGCTGATTTCCAGCCATATAATGCTCATGGCATGTGGAGTGTAGGATATCACAAAATACGATTTGCTTCACGGGACAGTGGTCGAATAAATGGTACCTTGCAACAAATTATGCGCACGCCAACGAAGAACAGAGGGGGAAAGCGGCACTCAGCTCTCGCTGCTATCACCCCCCCTCCCCCAAGGGTGACAGCAGGAGTGCCCGGGTTCGAAGCTCAGGTCACACCTACCTCCGATGATTGTCACTCTGCTTTGACCGGACGGCGCCGGTATGGGCCGGACCCGCGGCTCCGTCGACGGGTCGCCGTCGTCGTAATCACGGGGAAGTCCCTGTCGCCGACGGGGCCGGTGTCACCGGTCCGATCGCGAGATAGAAGCCGGCCCGTCCAAGGTCGACCAACGGGGCTCTCTGACCGGTCCTGGGAGGCGATGGCGGACTGCGGGGGCCCGAGGACACCCCCAGCCGGCCGGCCC
>NW_023597034.1:41486032-41542287 GCF_011947565.3 Pollicipes pollicipes | reverse complement strand
TACCGTCTTATTACTCAGCTCAGTCAAACGTCAGCATGGGGCACAACCAAACAACTGTGGGTGGCATGTTCGTGATAACAGCCCGTGGGTCAGTCGGAACATTCTTCCCTAAGCCGTATACTGCGGCCTCGTCTGGATGATCAAGGGGCCTCAAATTGTAAGAGGCTTTGGCACGTTTTTAGGAAAACTCGCAAAATTTTCAGGGCGCTAGCACCGACGATTTGGAACTGATGCTGGACAAATAAATGGGGTGTGATCAATGCGATCTCCACATGAGGAAGCTGCCACGAATTCAGATTTTGTGTTCTAGCAGAACTTTCCCAACTAGGACATTCACTCCCATTAACTTCTGCTGTAACCCCATGTCCACACGAGATCTATACCGAGCTAATGCTAAGGGGCGGCAAATGTTCTGACGAATTAGGGGAAATGCGATCTGTACTTCAGTTGTCTCGATGCGACTTCAGGGTTGATGATATGTTACCAGCAGCTACGGGGATGGGCGACCTCCCTCCGGTACCCGCTTCCGCCGTCCCTGACCACGGGCAGAATTATTACAGAGCACACATGCCCTTCCTGTTGATCAAAGGCAGAAGATAACCTCGCAGCGGCTGGCTCCTTCGTTGAACACCCCAGATATCAGAGCCATCTATTCCACTTAGCTGGCGAAATGCTGCTGATCTCACACGATAATCCCTTGCCAACGGCGCCGTTTGAGACGCCCGGCTTATTCACGAAGCGCGGCCACGTAACGCTCAGACCTAAATCGTTGTGCAAGCCACCAGGGGCACTTGCCAAGGGTCAATTCGGCCCGATAGCAGGCGCTTGTTACCAAGTACAGCACGCGGCTTTGTAACAATTCGTGAATGAAACGGGTCTTACATGAACATGGAGAAAAGTTTGAACTTTGTCTGGCCCGATCGTTAAGCCTTTAAAAGCTGACAGCTGCACAGCCACTGATCGCAGTGTCACGCGGTTTAAACAACCGGCACCGTTTTTGTCAAGCAGTTGCAGTAAGGATATCGAAGGCATTTGAGCACGAGCCGTTTTGACCAAGCGTGATTTTGCTGCTTGCAACATTTCACGTTGGAGAACATGTTGACACACTACTGCAAGCATCTGAATGTTACCATATCCTGATTGCAACATGAGCCCAGTGTTGCAACACCACATGAGACCCCCACATTTTGACGGAGGAAGGAAATAGCGGGAAACGATTGCCGTCAGAATTGTGATTCACAGCGTGCAGTCGGTTCGCGCACCCCGAGCACCAAGCATGGATCAAGTCGCTTTCGGACGTTGTTGCGGATCCATGTGACGGGAATGGATATTCTCGGCAATTAGAGCGAAGACAGGCGTTGAAGCGGGCGCTGCCGTAAGCGAAATGAACCGCCTGTATATCACGAAGCGACGAGAACATTCTTGCACATCTAGTACGATCCCGATCACCGGGAAGCGGTTAATACCACCTTTTTAAACCGGTATCGACGACAGCATCCTGTGAGCCAGGCCATCCAGCGTCTGGTCCACCGATACACACAGGTGACCATCCATGGTCGAGCTCGCTGCCCCCAATATGCCCCCAAAAGCTACAATGTACGCAGTGCTTTAGTCACTATCATCCAAAGGCAAATTCAGGCAAGCCCAACCGGTTTCTTCTATTGAAATTGCCATGTATGTTCAGCCACACAGTCGACTAACTTCCAAACGATGCGATAGTTATGGGCGAATGCCGGGTTAGTGGACCTCTAATTGCTGGACTCATGAAAGAGGGGGTCTCCAATGGATTAATCAGACTTGGTCTATGGCTACTAAGAATTTGTGGCAGCCTTTGTTCTAGTATCATCACATGATGATCATTTGAAGCTCTTACAGTTTCATAACCTTGCTCATCCCAAAGCAAAGATAATTACGTTGATTCATTTCAAGGGCTAATCTATGCATCAATCATGCCAAAAGACGCTTGTTTTTTTTATTTGTTCTTTGCTCGCAAATGAACAACATAGTTTACCAGTCAGAAGTGGCTTACTGTGAATATTTTTGGACTTTTTGAAAAGAACGTCTTTGTGAAATGCGCTGCTTTTTGTTGAAAAGTGGTAGTGTAAGCTACACATGGAAGGAAAGTAAACATTTGGCTTAGAGTGCCTGCAGCGGCTGAAGTGTCCCAAGAGGACTGCAATTCGCAGTCAATTGGACTGATCTGACATACAAACTAATGCATCCACGGCTTAACAAACTGAAAACAGACGCGGTGTTAAGCAAACGTTGCAAAAAATCGCGATGATCTAAGCGGTGTGGGAGGTCTGATGGAAAGGTGGTTACTTAGGCAACCGCCGATTATTAATGATGCCTATTATGTATGTGAAATGAATCAGTAGAACATCACATCAGGTGATCGTAGCCTCATTTGGGTGGGGGTGGCCTCCGCAGTGCTCCAGATCATATTTTATTCTGATGGCGTTGAGTTATACATTCAAAATATGAAGCGTGGCAGTCGTAAGGAATCTGAAGTGACTGGATGCAGGACAATGGTGAAGGCCAGGGTATTGTATGGCCTTAACGCAGGAGTGCCCTGATCCAAACATCTGGCGGATTAACGCATTAAGTAAAAATTCCGGTATACGCAGTGTAATCGATGCACTTCAGTCTGTCTTTACGTCACGATGATGGCCAGTTTGAGAGTCTGCATCAGTTTGACGCAGTCTCACGCGCTTTGTAGCTGTTCTTTTTCATTTTCCGATCCATTCTTCAATGGTTGCCCTGCACACAAAAGTGCAAAGTCCGGTTGCGTGGGCACGAGATGTCAAAAGGTTCCGAGAGTGCCGAACCAACAGCGTTAACTAAAAATCAGTCTTGCTGACGTAAGCTACCGCAAAAACGTGCAATAATCACCGCAACCGCAACGCACGATCACTCAAAACGGGCGTCGACAGCATTCGACCGGTTTGTGTCCGACCTTCATTATCTGCTCTACATTTTCCACAGAACTTTCACCGCTGGGCTTTTGCAAGGTCCGGCCAGCACATACCACCATGCAGTACGTAGACGTGCGAGCCCCTCGACTGACGACTGGAGGCCAGGTGAACCTGCCAACGTTCAGACCGCTATTTCTGCCGCCTAGCCCCGAGACCCTGCCGCGAGTTCTGACCGGTGGCTGCTTTTGTTCTGGGATATCAAACTGCGTCAGTACAAATCCTGATTCTGACAGTGGAGGACACTGGGTTTGGGTGCTACCTTTCCAAGACATTTTCATTTCCTAGCCGGTTTTGTTTGGAAAGATGTCGTGCGTTTTGTCTTTTGTATGTTTTACCCAGCACTTAGATCTCTGGGTGTTGCGATATCTTTATTACCCCTCTACATGCCCTCAGGGCCACCCTTCTAGATATGCCGGAAGAGTAAATTTACCTTGATTGGGGCTACCGAGGGCCAGGGACACATCTTCAACAAGGATTGTGACACCATGGTGCCTGGACTACGCATCTTCGACCAGGGTTCAGGGTGCCTTTTCACTCGTGATTATGAGAGCCGTTTTACTTGATGAATCGGTGCTGCTCGGCTTCAGAACTAAGTTGGCTTCCTATGACGAGACAACTTGTGTACACTTATGCAATATAGGGTCCCCTAATGCCACTGGCCTGTTAAAATAGTTTCCTCATTTCATTTGTCCTAGACCAAGAAGATACTTCTGTTCAGCGAGTGGCTTTCAACTCCAAGTAGTGTGGATCATCTGGGCCATTACCACTTTCGCTCATTGCATTCATTTCTAACGCTATAAACTAAAGCGCTGTCATAATAAAAATACCTCTGTGCGCTATTTTCTTACGATAACACCTGTGTTTCTGAAGATTTAACTCAAAACTGCTTTTGGTGGGCCTCGCCTATTCGGTAGTAAACATCCTGGCCCCAAGTACAAACGGGGATCACACAGAACATGCAGGCATTAAACGGTGCAACGCATTCCATTTCTTTATCCTGTGCAGCCAACAGCATAAATCACTGAATGTCAGTTGCGAGTTCCGAAACGAAAAAAGGTGGGTTAAAATGCAATGCATGGAGTCCGTGGTCATCGGCAGCACGTCGTCAGCTGACGGGCCGTCGGTCAGCAGTCAGCTGATTGGCACGTCAATAAGCCACGCTCCAATCACGCCTCCGTACTCTCTCCGCGTTGACTGGAGTCGCCTGTGGTATGTGTCCATGCGCGAAAATAGCCACCATAATGCATTGAAAGCGCTAAGCAGCATTGTGCAGATCAGAATCTCCTACTGACTTAGCCTCGTATTTCTAATGCCCCAACAAGAACTCTGGCTCCATTTTTGCCAAACTTTCAGCTGATGCCTGCTTTTTATGGTAACAAGACATCTCATATGTCCTGCATGCACTCAACTAAAAACCCAATTTAACAAGTTTGACTACAACCATTTTTGCATACCCTGGATCCACCCATGAATTTTCCATTTTGAGACTGAAATCGGTTGATAATCGTGACAACCACGTCGCATCCAAAGTAGCGTTGACTTTGGCGTGTTTTTCCCTCTGTTGCCCAACGATAAATTTTGCAGTTTTTTTTTGGTCTTAGAAAGGTAGATCTCGTCAAAAAAATCAAACGACTTACAGGTTTTCTTACATCGGGCCAGTAGTTCTCGATATCTCAGGTGGAGAGGAATCCGCGCTGCCAATCTCGAGTAGCAATGTTTGAGAGTCCGCCCGGATTAGTGTTAAAACATCGCGGCGTCATGAACGTTACATTGTTAAGCTGGTCACTTTTGAGCTTTATCATTTTAGTACGTCACACACGGAGGGAAAAGCGATTTAACACGCGATCGGATGGGGGGCCAAATTGACCCCGAGGGTTTTCCGAGATGGTTTCCAAACGGAAAACAAAATTTTGCATAACTGTAGACAATTGAATAGCGGATCGTGCGGCATCAAAAATTAGATGTACCTTGTAAGGTCGCTGACCTACAGCAAATCACAGCCAAACCATGGATTCAGCGAAGTCAGTTTCTAGGGAATCGTTCAATCTGATAGAACAACGGAGTGTGGGACGAAGCCATACACCTCTGAGATACCTTCTTAGGCAATACCACAATCGAATGACCGAATTCCATTGACCTAGGGTCAGGTATAAAGGCCAGACCAAGGTCAAAACCAACCTGTTTTTTACTCTAAAGCTTGCATTATGGGGTAGTTTCTGGTGCTCATTTCGAATTGATTGATAACGGGAACCGCATTAGATATCTTCCATGGACTTATTAGGGGTCAGAATAGTTCGCTGACTCAAAATGACCCAGGTCACGATTTCGTTTTAACGGACATACCGCCTCGCGTAATCTTTGTGGTTTATTCAAGTGCAAAACTCAGAGCAGTCCTCTATGAGTCCGGTCACTACGAATTATGAAAGGTCAAACAAGGTCACTGACCTAAAATGAGCATGCGACTTTTTACTTAGAACAGGTACCTAGGTTCTGGGGACACTTTGGAGACCAACTTGGAGTTTGACCTTGTTTGACCTTATTTGACCCGAATATCGTGACCTAGGAACCTCAAACTTAACTTCAATGAGCTCATGTACAGGCCAACACACCCTATGAATTTGGTGCCTCTAGCCCTCATAATTTCTGGAATCTCAGCAGGGGTCAAGTCGACCCCCACCCGGGCGAAGGGCATCCAACCAGCCACCCGGGCGAGTGTTAATGGATCGTAACCAAAGCGTAACAGAGTGGAGGGAGAGGAGACGTTGCGCAGAGTAACGTTACGCTGAGATATGGTAGCAAATCGCGGCGATGTGTTAAACAAAATGTTTGAAATTCTAAGTCAGGTCTGTTGTCTTCCGTTCATGACGGGCAATACGCCCTTTGAACGCACCTCTAGCTAAATTGGGGCCAAATGGAGCTAAACATTTAGGACGTTACGCTTAACACAGCCAGGAACGCAATTCAACCAGGGGAGATGGGTGGTTTTCGCTCATTTGAACGAAAGAAGAACGGAAAACGAATGCAGTGCTGTGCCATGGAACTTGTTCTGGTACCTGCTTCTGGACTCCATTCGGCTCATTGCTTGTCACAAGATGATGCACAGGGCTTAGTTAATTGCGGGAAGTAAAATTGCACGCGGCTAGGCGTTGTTGGAAGCGAGGCAGCAGACCGGGTGAACCTTACTTAACGAGACACAGTTACCTGAAGTCGCACGGCCGCCAGTCTTCTGTAACGTCATAGTTTTGCAAACACTAGCTGCAAATAAACCCGGTCTTTAGCAACAACAAACCCAACTCCGCAAAAAAATAAAATCCTTTGAAGCATGAAAAATAACACAGCATCAACTTCTAAATATTTTATGAGATTGCACTAGTTTCCTCGCTGAAATAGTGTCAAGTCATGTATTCATGCCGATCACAGTTACGCCACTGCTCATTAAATCCACTATCTCGACAATTATTAGGCTTGGAACGTAGGCAGTTTTCAATACTTGTCGAAGAAAATGAGCACTTAAGGAAGGCCGTTACACAACACTATGATGCGAACCGCTTGTCTTCATTATCAATTAAGAGTAAAGTACACATTCCACGTTCCCAGGGGTGAACGTTACAACAGTATATCTTAGTGATAGGATCGTAAAAAAGCTATTATTTTCATACCCTAGGTATAATAAACCAGCTATTCGTGTCGGCCTCTCAGAGATGGCCAACGCTGTGTCAGCTGATTATGTGGGAGGCACGCGGCGGCGTTACCACGCAGTTGGGAGCGCCATTTTGTGCAGGTGAGAACAATATCAGAAATTTTGTTTACAGTTGGGCTCCCACCACCTTGATGTTTCTGTTTCTGGAAATAAATCATGTTATGAAAAAAGTCATGCAATTCCTTTAACTCTCACCCTGATGGCGGCGGAGGGGAGATGCCGCCTTCCCTGAGACTATCTGAGCAAATCTCTTCAGCGTGCCGCGCAATCACGTCGAAATGTTTGTAGTTTATGGAGCATTCATTGCACGTGTTTTGAGACCCAGAACAGAACATTCGTCTAGCTCCTCTGGTTTCCGAGGACCAAAGGTTTTGAAGAACACTGCGCTGCGATACAAGGTCGGCTCGGGCAGGGGACGGCACCCAACGAATCCATCGATCGCGCGATGGCCTACACTACCATGGAAACAGAACCCTACATCATAAATGTATGCTCAAAACACATAGCACTGCATGTCAACGTACAGAGAATTAAACGGAAAACCCGACTGCGCAAGTTTCGTGTTGTTACGTGGCATAACTTCGTACATGTTGGCCTCTTACACTGAAAAGGGTGATTTTTAGAAAATAAATGATATCCTTCCTGACATAATAGGGCTCAATTATTGACTTATCACGGAACGATAGATTCCCAATCAAGATCTCGTCAGGACCAAGCTACCGTCTTTTTTCTACGAAGCTCTATCCTACTTAGTTTGGAAATAGCGTGCTGGGTTGCAACGACTCCCTCCGCCAGTGCGCGTCATAAATAGGAGAATCGGGATGACGGCCAAAGGTCTCCATCAAAGATGCCTTTCTTAGAATCGACTGCTCTTTTTGGCGTCAGGCAACAGCCAACTGTACTCAGCTGTCAGCCTCCTTGCTGAGCATCACTGCGTGTGTCTGTGATAGCCGGGGCAGTGTCATGGGATTAGCGAGCGAGTGAGTGTGGTGAGGGAGTGTATTCTCCACCAAATCTGGAGTTTTAACATCACGTCTGTGTGCTTCCACATGTGCACGCCTGTGACGAACCATGGAACGAATTGACTTCAGGCACTACCCCCACCCCAACAGTTATCCACTGCCGCCGCTCTTGGAAGTAACTGTTGATATCATAAGTCAAACGGTAGAACGCCTTTTTATTCTGCCCTGATTTGTAGGCTAATAACAGATGAAATCGTACTGACAGCAGCCCTGCTTGCTGAATGATGATGACCATTAAATGGGTCGGTCATTTGAGACTCGATTAGGGCTCACGGCCCGTTCGGGAGGTTGATCTGGCTGCGCCGAACTACATCTAACTAAATTGTACCACGAAGTTGTACACCAATACAAGATCTCAACGCAGTAAAGCACTAGTTCAGAAGCAAGGCCCTCAAAAAGGGACAATAACCAGTCCAAGCAGCTTCACTACGGCGGATATACAAAGGGCAAGGGGCAGTGTGCGCGGACCACTGTCGCCTGAAATCACAGCACCATTTTACGACGGCACTGAAAAACAAAGCTTTAGCTGGTTTAATTGGTCGCTGATAGATTGCAATGTTGGATAGTACCGTGATTCGTATTCTGAAGGACATGGCCTTTAGCAGTTTCATTTTAACGGACGTTAGCTTAGTGTAGCCTGTCCGTGCCCACAACCTGCGGCGTTTATGTGAGCACTAGGGTTCTGGAGCAAATTTGACGATGCGAACTCCATTAGCTGTGTAACAACTATGGATGTTAATGGTCGTGTGTGATGCCAAGCTACCAAGTACGCACAGGCTACGAACACAATCCACATAATTTGCCCCGAACATGACAGATTCCATCTAATTTCAAGGACAAGTTTATGGACCAAAACTACCGGGTATATCAACATTTCGATACTTTCTGCTCAAACAAACTGAAGTCGGATTCCTGAAGCTTAAGTTGCCACTGGCAATTTTAAATCACTCAAATACCCATGAAGTGGTGTAGACAATATTTCATTGACGCGGTGATGCGCATATGATTAAATAACGTTTAGCAACATACTCTCATGGCTTCGCTAGGTGTTTTGAGTCCATATCAACAGCTCTGAATCAACCCAAATACGTCCTTCATGACGCATCAAAACTGAAACCAATTCACAACCCACACTAGATGTGTCCATGGTTGCATTCATGTTCACGAGCATATGCATGGGATATAAGTGACGCAACGCCTTCAGCATTTAACAGTGGGGTAGTCCAGCTTTTCAAAAACTTTGCGTTCATTCCTGTTGAGCTTCAATGTAACGCCTGTGAAACTCCTGGACTTCGTTCGCGGCACGAAATGGCCCTGGATAACAGAGAATGACACTAAAAGGGAGAAGTCTTGCCCACTGCGTTTTCGCGCCATGTCCATTCCAGAGAACATGACATAAACCTACCAAGGGACCATCAATACATTGTGCAACGTTTTCTCCAGCTTTTGCCATCCCGTGCACCTATCACTTCCGGAACTCGAGAACGGTTGTGACACATGCAGTACCATGCACGAGACACCCCTCGAGACGTCCCTGCACTCGCCAGTCAAGTGCATAATTCACTGACTGATATAACCGGGAATATCAATCGTCGGCAACGCTCCATTCGTTAGTCCTTTGAGCCGTATTCCCTGTCCGCAATGCCCTGAGTATGACACTGACTACCACGTCTCTGATCGGATTGATTCCAGAAGTGAAACAGGGCAGCTGCCAAAAACTCGGGGAAGGCCAGCATTGCTCTACTAGCGCAAATTTACTGTGGATCTTCTAAATATCGGAATATTGCTCGGAACTGGTGTAGCCATGCCTTTCGGTAACGGTTGCAATGTTTTCTCAAACTTGGCATAACGGCGCATGGACATTTCATTTAGGCAAACGCTTCCGGCACCATGGCGCATTTAGGTACGACGTTCGTGCATACCTTTACAAGGATTTTGAGAGCCCTCGCAGTTAATAATTCTGAAAACGAAAACTGAGTCGTGCCTTCTTCGCAGCAAAAGACTACTCACATTCAGTAGCTCGGCAACATTGTACTACAGAGTTCGCACCCTTGAGAAACATTCGCCATTTGGTTGACAAAGGTGCTATGTCAAGTTTTAGAACAGTGCTTCCATTCGACTTAAGCCTTTACGTTGGAGCATACAGTGGTTGGAAGGGGGGTCCCAAGTTCGGATGCACTAGCGACGGTAGAAACGAGTAACAGCCGCACAACGTTAGAAACGGAGCTCTTTATCAGGCCCACCAACTCTGGTATAATTCTGCACTGCGAACCTGCGCATCCAACTTCCACTAAGCACAACATAATTCGTAACATGTTCCATAGGGCTCTTAACAACTTATCAAGTAGTGAAAAGGAAAGAAAGAGCATAAATAAATATTCACTTTGCTGTCGGGCAATAGCTCTTATCCGCGACTTTTAGGTAGAATGTTGGAAAAAATAAAACAAAAAACAAAAAACCTGGAGCGCATGGTAGGATGGGTGGCAGGAGGCGGGAACACGTCCTACATGACGACGGGTGCTTAACGCTACCTTACATATCTGGGCACCTGCTATGGAAAATCAACAACATCGCCAGACGATCAAATCTGCGCGTACGCATAGCTTCAAAGGACGGCAGGAAGCTGAAGGGGCCTCTGGTGAAGTCTTTTATTTCGAAGCTAAAGTGTCCGGTCGGCAATAGATGTCATTTATGTAAGTCTGGGTTTCGAAAGGCTTGCACGCAAGACAACGTGGTTTACGAAGGTAAGTGCAAACTCTGTGAAGGACTTGGAGGGAACATAGTCTTTGTTGGAGAGTTCATGCACCCTCTTCGTTTGAGATATAATGAACACCTGCGAGAAGCTAAAAGCAAGACAATAAATGCCCTTTCAGTGCCATTTTTTGGCAAAACACGCTAAGGCCAGGAAGGTATAAGCCAGGAACCCAGGAGGGAATCCAGGAAGGTATAAACCCAAGTCCCCTTTTAGAACCCAAAGTCATCTACATAGCGCGGGGCCACCCAGACGAGAAAATAAGTGCATCTATTCTTACAAAACAGTCGGCGACCAGACTTTAGCACGCGCTTGGGTGGGGGTCAGACTGACCCCCAAAAGTTTTCCCGGAATGGTTTTCGAACTGCGAGGCGTAGCCGCGCTAAATTGCGCATAGCTAGAGACGATTGAATGACGGATCGTTTGATGTCAAAAGTTTAGATGTGCCTTGTAAGGTCGCTGGCTCACAGCAGGTCAAAGTCAGGCCATGAATTCAGCGAAGTCAATTTTTAGAGAATTGCATAATCTGATGCAGCAACTGAGTGTTAGACGAAGATATACATCTCTGAGATACTTTTTTAGGCAACACAACAATTGAATGAACGTGTTCCATTGACCTAGGGTCAGGCATAAAGGTCAGACCAAGATCAAAATCAACCTGTTTTATTACCCTAGGGCTCGTTATATGAGGTGATCTCTGGTACTAAATTCGAACGTATTGACGACAGAAACCGCATTGTACATCTCCCATAGACTTCGTAAAGGTCAGAATACGTCACTGACCTAAAATGACACAAGTTAACGTTTTTTTTAGGAACATACTGCCTAGCCTAATATTTGTTGCTTATTCGAATGCAAAACTTATAGCAGTCTTGTATTATCTTCGTCACCATGACCTTCAAAAGGTTAAGCAAGTTCACCGACTATAAATAAGCATGCGAACTTTTGGTCAGAGCAAATATCTAGGTTCTGGGGCATTTGGGAGAGCAACTTAGACTTTGACCTTGCCTGACCTTATTTCACCCAAAGGTCATGGCCCAGTAACCTCAAACTTTGACCTGAGTGAGTTCACGTACAGATCAAGCCGCTCTATGCATTTTGTGTCTCTGACGCTCTTAGTTCCTGAAATCTTGGACGGGGTTAAAATGACCCCCACCCGAGCGGGGGTATCCAATCGGCCACCCGGGCACGTGGTAACGTACAAGGCTGACGATGGCCGATTATGCGAGCGTGATATGTGCATTGATGTGTGATGTGTGCTAGCTTGAAATCGTTTGCATGTATAAGTGATGCCTGACGCGTGATGCACCATGCCTGTTTAATTGAAATCGCTTGCATGCATAATTGATGCGTGATGTGTGATGCCTGTTTACTTAACCTCGCTGACATGTTGAATGAAGCATGATGCGTGGTGCCTGTTTACTTGAAAGCATTTGCATGTACACGTATGTTTTGCGAATTCTAAATCTTAGTTAGAAATGCGCTGCATCGCAGAAATGGCTGGCAATTGCTCTTTGTATAATCATCTGAATGTTGATGCCCTGTACAAGCTGTGGTCCGTTGCTTAAAAAAATGACAGAAACATGGAGTACGATCATCGGTAGGCAATTTTGAATTCACTTCTGCTTTTTGTTTTGATAGAGACGTAGTGCGGAAATATCAACGGATGTATATGTGTTGATATCTTCATTTTCTATATCCTCATAATATCTTCATTTTCCTGTTTTTGCCCGAGGAATAAGATTATTACTACTGTCTCATCTATGTACATCATGTTCCTCGCAACTGCACTCAACTTACGTCATTGTAAATATATTTGATCCAGTTCCGATGACGTTCTTTACAATATGTGGCCGCCCAGTACATACACACACGTCTATGAACTAGCTTTGCATCGAAGGGCATGCATGCTATTTTAACGATGTGATGACCTTATTCGAGTGACACGGGCAGTGCAGCAGCCAGACCTCAACGACGGGCCTGCGTTATAACTTGCCTTTCTTAATCAAAGCGCGTCATTTTTTGTGCACATTCAGTGCCGCGCATAGCCTTGGATTCAGTGCACTTACCAAGCAAATGCTATGGCGCGTGTCCAGAACCCACCAATCAAAAAGGATGGAACCAGCCATCGGATAACTTTGCCCTCAGCCTTCATGCTACGCCCACCTTCGGATGGTTGTACGTGCTGCTTAGTGCTACGACACGGTCGTCCCCGCCCAGGATGAAGCCTCTTTGGCCGGCTGCCAATTGACCTTCCCACGTAAATCGGGCAAAACAGGGCGGCTGCTCAAGAGCTGGCACCCCGTACCCCTCTGACCACGGGAACGTCGAAGGTCACGTCTACACGGCTGACGGGAACACAGGCGTTCACCAGTCACGCAATTCGGCGTGGTCCGGGCCGGCGACTGCTGCCCGCATCGCCCTACTGCTGCCAAACACTGCCTTACGTGTCATTAGCCATTGCCACGGCGATGAATCATCGCTCTTGTCGTCGCCGCAGTCGATAATGGCCGCCGGGGGGATTCGGCAGCATTAGTGTGATGACGTCTCTCAGGTGTATTTACCTGCGCTGTCATATGTCACCAAACGATTCCTGGCACGTTAGCCAATTACCTAATGGAATAGTGGGAAAACCAGCGCTGAATCTAGCCGCTTTGGTTCTGTTGAATTTGAAACGTTGTGTATTTTGTGGTCAACATTTCGCCGGACCTGGTCAATACAGCTTTGAAATACCTTGGAATTAAGCTCCAAATCATCACAGCTGACCTCATGAGGAATTCAGATTGCAAGAACAATCAAAGCGATTCATTGCCACAGTGGATCGTTGTTATGCATGTACGAATGTAGTGTAATGTGGCCTTATAACAAGGGCATAAGTATTTTTCGTGATAATCATCACCCAGCGCTAGCAGTGATTAGCACAGGGACGTGCTCAAGGGGAGGGCCAAGGAGCCTTTGGTCCCTTTCTCCCTTAGCCAAGTGGCATACACAAATCAGTGGGCGATTTTGAAGAAATTCGGTCCAAACTCTCAGGATTTTGCAGAAGTTTGACATTTCCTGCAAGCAAGTTTTGGCAACGTACCGGGGTGAACGAATGCAACACCTCATCGCCTTTGAAATCCAACAGATCTCAGCAAACACCCATTCACCTTCCTCTCCGCCCTTGACCTTACATCGGCACTTCTGCAGACTGCGCACCAAGCGTTGTCGTGGAGCATTCACTTGAATGGCATAAGCTGTAGGCACGGCACTCTCTCGTAACTTTACAGCTCCAGCTGCATCTGGGGCGGAGACTGTGCCGTGTCCGCAGCCTGCTTTCCGGCATTGCATGCTAGGTCACTGGGTCCACCGGCTGCTCCACTGTGCATTGTCACGTGCAATAGCATGACTCCTGTCGCCCCCACCCCGCCGCGCTGAGCGGGTCGGAACCAGCACACCTGCACTGGAGCTGCTCAGCGGTGCCGTTTTCGGATGACCCTACGCGGGAGCGGTCAGCCCGCGGCCTGTCCCACGAAACACAAAAGGCCCTTACGTCGCCAAGGGGGTAGAATGCGGCCACTGCTGACTGGCCATGGCGAATGAATCTCTTTTCGCAGCCCGCTGTTTTCCAGCGTGAGACCGAAGAGCCATCTTTTACTAAGAATTTGTGAGTGAGGATTGAGATGAGATGAGTGAGGATGTGAGGATTTTCCTGGTGAAAAAGTGCTTGCCTGTGGCGCAGTTTGAAAACAGCTACATGTGTCGCCAAGCAAAATGCTGTGTCGCTTTGTCGGTCGAATCGATAATCGATATCGAGTATCTCGGGGCATAATCTTCGCCATGAGAACGCACAAGGACGGGCTTGGCATTAATCTTTGCTTGACTGCAAATTGCGGAAGCTGCCCAGGTTTCCCGCAAAGCCAAGTCTGAAGAGAGATAAATGTCGCTTTTTACCCGCTTGGGGACGCCTGGGAATTGCGTCACAATACCGCTGACTCTGTCTGGCTCCATAACGCCATAACATTCCATTCCCGATAACGCAGCCATTTGTCTCCATGTCGATGGTGCAGGACTATTTCTGCTGCCACGTACAAATACACCACAAGGGGTAGCGCAAATACTGCGATCGTTATGTAAACGCATGTGATACCACCTTGGTGATCAACAAAACGCTGATTGCAGTGCATATCAACTCGCGTTTATGCACCATGGTAGTCCACCGTCGGCTTGTCAGTACCAGTGCTTGTCTTTTCACTTGGTGGCTGTGCCAATGCTGGCCAGCGTGTATTTGGCTTTGTTCGGAGAAAAACGGTTTAGCCAAGCTAAGCACAAGGTAACCGGTGAGACAGGAACCAGCCATCCCAGATGGTTCAGGAACCATTGGCATGGCCTACGTGATGCGTGCAGTGAGCTTTTTAGTAATTCGGTCTACGTTTGAAGGCCTGAATAGAGTAGTTAGATAATGCGGTTGAGGGAATAGCTGACGGTTAAATTACTGTTCATCGGCTCCTTGAAGATAATTTCCAGCAGAGGCGTAGCCAGGAGTAAGTCATGGGGATGTTGCCCCCCGCCTCCCGAAGCAAGAATCGAGCGTAACTTTTTCGCCATTTAAACATTCCTCTGCAATCCTTAGATCAGGAAGATTATTTCGGAATTTTAAGTTTCATTGACCACGACCGGTAGTGGCATAGCGTGCCCAGCAACAAATATGACAATGTCAGCGTATAAGCGAGTGGATGTGTGCGATACGCAACCGAAACTGCCCTCTGTCGCGCTGGAGCAAATCAGCCTTGATAGCTTACTGACTCATCAGGTACCGCACGCATTAGCGACTGTGATGCCTGCAGTTTCTTCGCAGCGCATAGTTTATGTGAACGGGGCAGGGACTCGCTCCTAAAAAAGCTCCTTGCCATACCTCCACACCCCCATGTTGCAACTTCTGGTGCACCACTCCCTAGTACTAGATACTGGCTGCGTCGCTGATTTCCAGCCATATAATGCTCATGGCATGTGGAGTGTAGGATATCACAAAATACGATTTGCTTCACGGGACAGTGGTCGAATAAATGGTACCTTGCAACAAATTATGCGCACGCCAACGAAGAACAGAGGGGGAAAGCGGCACTCAGCTCTCGCTGCTATCACCCCCCCTCCCCCAAGGGTGACAGCAGGAGTGCCCGGGTTCGAAGCTCAGGTCACACCTACCTCCGATGATTGTCACTCTGCTTTGACCGGACGGCGCCGGTATGGGCCGGACCCGCGGCTCCGTCGACGGGTCGCCGTCGTCGTAATCACGGGGAAGTCCCTGTCGCCGACGGGGCCGGTGTCACCGGTCCGATCGCGAGATAGAAGCCGGCCCGTCCAAGGTCGACCAACGGGGCTCTCTGACCGGTCCTGGGAGGCGATGGCGGACTGCGGGGGCCCGAGGACACCCCCAGCCGGCCGGCCCGGCTCGCCGCCGCGCGAGCTGCGGCCCCCCCCCCCCCCCGCCGCCAGCCGTCCCGCCGTTTGGAAATGCACACATGCGTGGTCGCTCCAACTACACACCGTCCTCGTCTGTAGCAATTCGCTCTTTCAGTTCGCAGGCGATCGGGGTCCTTGAGAAGCTCATTACGTCCAGTCATTGTGTGTCAACGGCCCATTCCCGAGCGCTCTCCGGCATTCTGTCGGTATCCTCCGCGGCTGTTTATTGCTCGGCAAACAGCGGCGCGTGCATTGCACGGGTCGTGACAGGGGCGCGGGCGCCGGTGGGCCGGCGACGTAACGCCGCCCAGAAGAAGGCACGTCCGTCCAGCCCGACCAGTCGCTGGGCGCCCGCGGACGCAGCCGGGGAGCGGACGGGGAAAGACGTTAGCGCCCGGCGGATCCGGGCCGGCGCCGGTCGTGGGGAGCGGCCGGCGCACGAGCGCGCCGCAAGCTGGTCAGGATCGGCCGATATCCGGCCGTGCATGGCGCGCTAATGAGAGCGCGCTACGGTGCCGCGAAGGCCGGGCTCGGTAACGGCTGGGGCGGCCGCACGCGCCCGCCGCGCTCGGCCGCTGGTCTCCCGCCTCCCGTGATCGGGTGGCAGCGCCCGGCACCGGCGGAGTCCGCCGCCCGTGTAATCGCCGCCGTAAAAGCAAGGTCGCGCTGCTTCCCGTCTCGCCGCCGCTGCTGACTGCCGAGGTGTGTGTGACCGCAGAGCAAGCGACAAAGGCGTGCGCCGGAAGTTACAAGGCGGCCGTCGACGAGGCGGTGACGGCACGGGGCGGGGCTCTGCCACGCGCGGCCGATGGCGCGCCGATGGCCGATGGTACGATGGACATTGGTGCAACTGTCGGGGTCGCTCGAAACTGTTTACGGAACGAAACATAGAAAGTGTGAGTCGGGATTCAATTAAGCTATCAAGCCTAAACAAATAGCGGAGAGAGTAAGATGTGCAACGTCATGATAAAGTTATTCTGCATATGTTTTAAATTGGATTGATCTGAACGTGTCACGACGTGAAAACGGATGCAAAAATAAAACCGAGCAAAAAAGTAAGATTTGGATTAGATTACTTACTGCCCATAACATTACCTTTCAACCGATAACCTTTATCTGAGCCTGATGCTCCCCTCTGATTCTGAACACCTGAATGACTGAGTTAACTGTCTTTGGCATGGCATAACCTACCTTGGACAGCTATAAAAAGGAGTCATAGATGAGGAAAGTGCAATTACGTCGACAATGGTGGCCGGTTGTAAGCAGCCGGGTGATTGAAGGCTCCTTGGCGCAAGATCAAAAGATATGGGTTTAGGTTTCGCCGTAAGTCAGTTTTACTGCCTTCAGCTTCCGTCGCGGGTCGAGGCAGAACTAATCACGCCAGTAGTTCCTGTGAACCCCACAGCTACTAAACGTGAAGGTTTTGGAAGCGATGGATTATTCATAATTGATGTGGGCGACTCAGCCACTAAACGTGAAGGTTTGGAAGCGATTGCTCATTCATAATGGATGTGGGCGACCGTCGAGTATCTGAATAACCGTACTGGTCCGGCTGAGGTGGCTACTGCAATGAACACGAGTTGGGGTACGCGCAAGTCCGTGAATGGTGCCTGTTTTGCACTCCACATGGCATCAAGACATCAACGCCGAAGGATGAAGGCACCTACCAGGAGTTGTAAGGACGCTCACATATACGGCGATGCATGCGTACTCCAGCTGATCAGTGGCACTCCTTGAGATATGATATCCAACCTCATAAGCGCTGACATAGCACGAGGCAGCTTCGACTACAAGTTCTCCCTAAAAGGATGCGAAATCCGAAGTCGAGGGGTCGAGATGTCAGTCCGATTATTCATTTCCCTTGTCACAAGCTGGTGGAAAAAGTAAACACCAAACGTGAAGATGGTAAGCGGGAGGATGTCCCAACATCTCCGCAAAATCGTCCTCGCCGAGTCAGCAGTAGAACACATTGCGCCTCGGACACCTGCCAATAAGCGCAGCCCGTTCCTCTCGCGGCTGAGACGCCACCGGGCTGCGACAGCGTGCGACGACGGCCGCGCCGATCTTCCCACCGTGCCGGCCGCCCCTCCGGCGACGTCGCCCCGGCCGGCGGAACCGACAGCGGCTCCGATAGCGGCCGACGTGCGGCGTGCACGGCGCGATCAGCTGCAGCTGTCAATCACTGCCAGCCTACGAGAGCGGCCCGCCCAGGCGCTGCCGCCGCCGGGCGCCGATGCGTCGCCGTGGGACGATTTGTGGCGGCGGTTCCGGTGCGGCGCCGCGGCGACCGGCGGCGCGGACCGGGCACGCTGGCCTTGGTGTCACGGCCGCAGCCGCGTCGGCACGCTCCAGCGCCCTGCAGCCACTCCATCAGGCTCGCCGCAAAGCCCTGCCGCGTCGTTCGGCGCTGATTGTAATATTTATGGCCCGAAAACATGTGCTCCCTTCCAAAGCATCTCGAATTGAGGCGGTAAAGCCGTCTGGCGGAACCGATTACTGTCGCGTTGAAGAGTGGAGTTGACTGCACGCTGACGGCCCGTCGCGTGACAGAATCAGTTCGAGTTTATGGCGCATGCGGTCTCGGTTCGAAATGGCGATGTTCGTGGCAGCCGATGCCGTCCGCTGACAGGCAGGCATGTGCCACAGAAGCCGTCTCCGGGATCTGCCCGCAGTTTACTACGCGTAGCCCATCGCGGCCCGCTAGTCGTTGCCGGCTCCTCTGCGCGTTCTCTCGCCGTTCTCCAGTGTGCACTCTCGCCCGCGTGGTTTTGTGTGCTCTCGCTCGCACGTCCTCGCTGCGCGCTGTCGCGCCCGACCCACGCGCGTTTTCATTCGCAGGACACCGGTCGACGTCACGAGTCCCTCTGCCCCGGGGCGGCGCTCAGCCAACCACCGACGGCAGATCGGTCCGTTGCGCCAATCAGCGGAGATCTGGCGTCGGCGGCCGCACGGTCCGGTGGCGCAGCGTCGGCGTGCGGACGCTGCGACGGTCTTCGGCGAATGCAGCGGCGTTCGTCGTGTCAGCGGCGCCAGGCTGTCAGGCTGAGTGTACAGCGGCCGGGTGTCGCACTCCTGCACACCTGATCAGGGCAATGACACATGCGCAAACCTGCATGGCACGCGCAAAATTTCACAGAGCGAACAACGCAAAAACGCGCCCCGAACTCCTGGCTTCCTAATCGGTCCCAGAGGAGCCCCGCGGGGGAAGATTTGTAACCAACCCGCCGGCGGCAGGTAAGGTGCCTGGGCGCGGGGAAGAGTCGGCGACACTACGGGCGACGTTTTGACAATCACCGACGCCACGAGAGAAGGCACCGGTAAGTCCAAGTGTGCGTGTGGGCGCCGGCCGGGCGGCAGCTCGGCGGGAGTGACATCCGTTGACCGAGTACGTGCAGGTCGACACCGGAACAAGGAGGAAATGCGGCAGTCGGGCCATGGACGTCGTGCCGGCCTGTTTCTGCGGGCCAGCTGTGACCGCTCGACAGCCCGCTCCCATTACGCCATTAGAGTCAGGTAACCGTGCGAGGAGGTCAGGTGAAGGGAAGAAGCTAACGTTGCTCGTTGCGAGGGCAGTTTCTCCGGGGAAGAGGTGAGGCGTGCCCCAGATGACAACCAAATTTAGCGTTATGATTTGCGCTGATTATCATCATCATTATCGTCATGCGTTTCGTCGAGTCTCACGCGAAGGCTTTCTATGCCAGTACGGTTAAAATACCCCTGTGAAATGAACAGCACTGATCCGTACACACCAGGGCTCCGACGCTGCAAATCATCCCAAGAACCAGCTCTTGTCATCGGTTCCCCACGGCGCCCACCCTTCCTGCCAGGGTGAGAGGCAGGCGATGCCAAGTAATCTCAGCCGCTGAGTGCGTCGTAAAGCCCCAGTGACAACAACCAGCTTCGGTCAAGTATTCATCCACTTCGCCATCGAGGAGCGGATAGAAAAGCCGAACGTCCCGACTTTGGCTTAATGGGATAGTCGGTGCAACCAAAAAAAGCCCTCAGTTCTTTTTCACATGATGAGTTCACATAAGCCTGACTTGAGACGACGAGCACTGTTAAATTTTATCAGTGTTTGCTCTATAACATCGTTTGACCAGCAACTCTTGCAGAACGCGACAGGACGTCATCGCACACCCTTTCAATGAGCGATAGCAACTTCAGAGGCCGTATGAGCGCCCAGGGGCCACGGTGCAGCCGAGGTTCGAACCCAGTCCTCCCACATGAGAGCAGAAGGCGATAACCTCTCGGTCATTACGCTCCTTAATAATAAAGGAAACGTGCCACCCTTGGAGGTTAATATACAAACCTACAATGAATGGGCGTTACCTTGGTGACGTAATTAGCCCATGTTGACAGCCTTTCTTTCGGATTTCCTTGCTCCTGAGCTTCTTCAATTTCCATTATCTGGCATCCCTTACCGCCCTTTTTGCATTCAGTAATTTGGCTTATCATTTCTGCACTTTTCCCTTTTTACCTTTTTCTTTAGCTTTTCCTCTTTGCTTACTTGTATTTAATATTTTTGCTTAACCCCTTGGTATTGCGCTTGTCATTAATAATTCAATAATGTGTGGCGTTGAACCAAGAATCAATACATGGCGTTTAGAAAAACGGCGCTTTCTTGAGCGACCGTTTGACCTGTCTTCATCCTGTGAATTTTGCTCGAAATCCATGTGGGGGATTAAGTTTGGCGTCATGACATTTCGTAGGCCATCGGGCCAGTTTTGACGGGCGCAGATCGCTGCTCAGATCTTGTACAGCATTTGAATCGGGTCTTCGAAACAATTCGTATTGCATTCGGCAGAGGAAAACCTAAGGTAAATATCACTCTCCTTCATCTGAACTACACATTCAAATGAAGTGGCATGCTTGCACTACGAGACTTTTTTAAGGAGGCTTCTCTAAACACGCATGCTTGGAACTTTTTTAATTTGCGAAGGGTACTCTGGAAAGCTAGGGTGCATAATAAGATTGCACCGTTACTGCACTGATACTATACGTTATATAATTACTATACGTATACGTATACGTTACGTACGTTACTAAATTGTGATTTTCGACTCCGTCACTGACAATGCTCCAGATAAATAAGTGGCAGGCATAGCATGCACAAATTGTTTGAGAGCACCGCATTCGTTAGCGAGTTGAGGTGCCAACAACTTGTCAGATGTGCGACTTTCGGGGTGTTTCTACGTCTACTCTGCGCCACCCCTGTGTCCTGGTTCATCTGCCTTTACAATACGTGCACTCCGCTGGGTTGCCCGAGCTAGTTTGTTCATGCAAAGAAGATGTTTATTGAACTGTTAACTGTCGGCGTCATGAATAGGGAGTTTTTATGCTGACAATAAAAGACCTTCACTAAACTGGGAAGTCCTGGTTAAACGATGTTAATAGGCAAACAACGCTTACATCGACAAAACCCAATATATCTCCCTCTAGACACATTATCAGCACAACTCGGAACGTGTGGTTTTAGCAGTGCCTTCTGGTGTACTGAAGGTGGACTATTGTCAGCGTACGAACTTTCCACACGTAATACAGCAAGTCTGCTGGCAGTGCACAAGCTCTTCAGCATGCATTATTGAGCCAAAGCTCTCCCCCAACCACCAAATGATTGCATTGATTCGCCTTGATGCCCCCTTTCAATACGCTCGTAATAAATATGTGTTCAGCACCGAATGCTTGACTGTAGAAGGCAACGACCATTTTAAAGCTGGCATTGTAAGGGGGAAACAAATTAGCACCAAATCTTGAAAGTACGAGACATAGGATAAGAAGACCTGAAAACCGTGGAATACGATCCGGTCGATCAGAATAGAGAGTAAAGTTTGCTCTGCAAGCACTTATGTTCCGTTATCATGGATTTTTGGCTGTTTTGCGGTGCAGTGCTTTATGTTTGGTCCCCTGAGACCAAGGGCGTCAACGTAATATAGGGAATTATACATGAAGAAACAAAAGCGTTTCGCAAGAATTGCCGGCTATTTTAGTAGACCTGACGACAAACAATGGCGGCCTCACCACTGTTGATCCCAATCTTCGGGGATTTCAGTTTTGGTACCATATCATGCCCCGGTCTAATAGTGCAGACGTGAAAAAAGCTAGAAACAATCATGTGAGATAACATACAAAGACCTGAGTGCCGAAACTAATGCCGTTTCATCGCCGCACTTCCACACTTGTAAATTCCCTACCTCCGCCTATGACAACCCAAAATTTTTCATAGGCATGGCGAATGGATGTTATGATATGAAGTATGACAAGGATGACAAGACAGTCGTTTTCGGTTGAACGTCAGCTCTCAGTACGGCGAAGCACGCGGGCAGTGCATGCATCAGAAAAAGACCTGATTTTTTTCACCATACCTTTCGAAAGTCAACTCTGAAGCTGCCTTTTAGTCATCCATGGCATGACAATTTCGTTCCGCTGTCTTGCTATGGTTAGAAGACTCCAGAAAATAGTGTACATGCCATCCAACATTAAGTACAAGGTTTGCTGACTTGGTGCAAAAGCATACAAAGGGTGGGGGCTAATCCACACCGCGCATGAACGAAGCGTTAACTTTGCGCTAGTCCGGTGTGCTAAGGTAGCCGCTATCACCAAGGACCGCGTTTCTAACCCGACCGTGCAATTTTGTCACGCCTGTGCAGCGACTTAAACACAATGCGTGAGCAGAACTTTCACATTCTGAATGCCAATTCGCGACGCCACACATCTCAAAGCTGGCGTACAGCGCCGTGAGCACAACAATCCAGGGCGTTGGCCATGTCGTCAGTAGCGCCTCTCGACGACTTACGACCTGCCCGGCCTTAACGATTTCGTCTCCAACAATGTTGGCGTAGGGCTAAGTGGTACGGAGAGGTGCTTAGTTATGGGTCACATACGAAAACGTGCAATGGGATACTTCATCCGCAATTAATCGGTGCTTGCTGCCACGCTTTCTGTCTGTATTGTTAAGGACCCTTTCAGCGGCTGATGAATGGTATTGGACCGCTCACAATATGATCAATTTCAGATAAACTCGGCGTCGCCATTGTTGCTGAAATGAGCAGCGGGTTGGCGGCAACACTGCATGAGCGCGGTGAGACGGCGTCCAATGCACGGCCAACTTCGGAGGCCCCACGGGCGAAGGCAGCTGCTGCCAAATCAGGCGGCCCGAGGCACGAGGACAGAATCTGACACACGGCCCGCGGATTAGCTCCGTGCTAAAGTCGGCTGTGCCTTTTTTGTACGACTGTGTCGTCTTCGGTGACGATTTACACCACAGGATTGGCGATTGTCACGCAGTTAGTGTGGCAAAAGGTGAAGTGATGCGGGACGTAAGGTAGACTCTGCCAGTACCTCGGGTATGTCAGCCTGCTCGCTGTCCCAGCCATCGGCCCGTCCAGCCCTGTTACGACCGGCGCGGCAGACCCTCCGGCAGGCCCTCCCTCCATGTCGGCAGGCAGACCTTCCCTCCGGCCCGGCAGGCTCTCCCTCCGGCTCGGCAGGCCCTCCCTCCACGTCGGCGCGTGACCGGCGTGCATCGAGACGCCCATTCATCGGCGGCCGCCGCTGAGGGGGAGGGCGACCGCGGCGGCCGCTGACCGAGAGGGCATCAGCGCGGCGGCGGCGGCGCCCCGGCCAAGCGTTCGCCGACGCCAGCCGGCTGCCGGCGGCGGGCTGTGATCGGCAGGCCCGACCCCACCTGACGGCGAGTTACGAGCCGGCCGAAGCGTCTGATGCGGCCGCAGGCTGGCCGGCGGTGCGACGCTACACGCGGCCGCCGCGGCGCGGGCACAAGTGGCAATGGTTTACGAGGGCGGCGCAGGGGCGCCGTGGCCAAGGCCGGCTGCGCCGTGTTTTCGAGCGCCGGCTCGTCTTCGATGGAGGCGCCGCTGGCGATGAGGTGATCTGTTCGGGCTTATTATGTTGTCAACTGGGTGTGTAATGGGGGTTCGTCGCACACAACTCATTTTGCAAACGGGGTGCATCGTTGCGGCATTGTGTTAGCTCACCTTCTGCAGGTAAGTGCATGTGAATGGTGTAGACCCACACGTAAATGGTTCTGGACACAGATATTGCAACGCGTTCCGTTGCCCACCCGTATGGTATTTGATGTGTGTATTTCGCGCGGCGTGAATGCCTATGTTGATGCTCACATTTTGTTGCATGACAATTCTGAACCGAAGGCATGCATCGAAGTGGCTTACTTCGGCCTTTAGACCTACGCTCCTCCCTTGAACAGAGCCGTCCGTTATCAAAGGTTCCCAAACCCGCTTACTTATCCACAATGTAAGCGACAGAAGAGCATGTGGAAGGCTGCCCTTGTGAGGCAGAATTTTGATTTCTGCTCATCACCACAACAGAGATATTCGATGAATTTTGAAGAAAAAGACCCTTATAGTATATAAAAAACCTGCAATTCATTTAAGGTGCGACAACCCATATCCGCTGCTGAGTATCAGCTGTCAACTGATTGGTTGTCTCGTAGATGTAGCCGCCTTCGGGCTTCCCCGAAACGCCTACACGAGGTAGCCCCATTGGACTTGCATTGGCTTACAAGACAAGTCCGTTGGCAGTGTGAAGAAGGCGACATAGCGAATTTGGTGGACATGTTTCAAACGCGGCGCACAAAACGTGTGAAAATCTAACCAATCAGCATGGCAAAACGTTGTGAGGCTTGCCATGCCGTTAGCTTGCCGTGGGATGCCAGTGTCGTGTTGTGCTGTGCAGTGCGCCGCTTCAGCTTTATCGATAGCAAAACGAGTTTGAAGTCTGCCACCGTGTGAGAAGGAGGATAGCTGCTCCATCATGGTGGTATGCACGGCGTGGCTATAAAGGTTGCATGTTTCAAGGTTTACTTCGGAGCTATGAACGGCATGAGGTATACGTATTTAGTGGTGGACCCGTGGCCCTAGGGAATGCCGCTTTTGGAGTTGGTGGCAGGTGTCGTATTTGGGTGCGATCAACTGCTGGGGAGCCATGATATTAATCATTTTAGATACACTGACGTCATACCATAACGCAGCGCCAGCCGGCGCGATCTGTCGTTGCTGGGCGGCCTAGCTGGGCACTTTGTGTTGCCTTGTTTGTTATGAACACATAAACAGATGGTTTACCGCCGAGAAATTTGTGCCGTCAATATATGTGGTGTATGGCTCAATCAGCGTCGTTACGTTCCGTATGTTATGCTTGAACAGAGCCAGTTAGCATTTTCAACAACATGTATGATTTAGAATGCATCATAAATCATAGGCTTAGAAGATATTTTAGACTTAGAATGCATCAAATTATTCCGCTGTGTTGGCGTCAATTTGTTATTAAGATTACAGATTGAACTGAGAAGAGCTATAGTGATGAATGCATGGGTCTATAAATGTGGTGGTGGTAGTATTGGTGTTAATGCTTCGAAGAGAATGTGTCCACTATATTGAGTTGTTGTATTCGTCCTTTGCATTTAGATGACTAGACGGCTAAAATACACGGCCGCGCTGTCAACTGTTCTCTTGAAAAATTACCAGAAAAGTTGTTTTTAGTTTTTGCTGCCTGAGCAACAATATTCTGAGCATGGGTTATAGCCTACAAATAACTGGGTCTGAATACTGGCCCTTGCCGGGCTGAGCTAGTTATAAATCTGGCCAAGGTCTTCTGTAACCGTTAGCCGCACCTCACCCGGGGCGTTGGGTTTATTGGGGTCTTTTCCCCCGGGCCCAGCGGACCATGGCGCAATAATTGCTTGCCATCGCCGAAAGGAAAAAAGTTTGTTCCAAGATGTGATCTTCCAATAGGCTTCTTCCAAGGACCTTTTTACCAAGCATAGTGCGACTTATATTGCAGAGGAATTTTTACCAGAGCATACAAAGCAAAGCCGTGATATGGGGCGCATCTTGAAATGTTAGCCATGTTTCGATTGTTGCGCTACCAGTATGAGTCGCATTATTTTAGCGCGTCTGACGAGCGTTGAAATTACTCATCCTAATGCTTAATTCAGCGTCCTCCATACCGCACGTTTCACCCACGGCCGTTTGACGTCTGCTCCTGACGTTTATTTCCTTTGTGCGGGACAACACAATGTTTCCCCAAATTCCAGTGAGCTCACCGCACTCTATCGGTAGCTCAGGGCACCAGTCGGTAGCTCACTGGTGTGCTTACCGCACACCAGTGAGCTACCGACTGGTGCCCTGAAGCTGGCTCCCAGGCATTTGCATGTGCAGCTGTATTATTTGTTATGTGACCGCGATCGTTCAACGTGTGCCATTAAATTAAAATCGTCTTTATGCCATTTGTGCCTGCTGTTTCGACAGTCTTGTAATTACATAGCTACCGCGGGCATTTACGGCAAAACGCTGTCTCTTCTAAGTGATCAGCCCCAGGAAATAGGTCAGAACGGCATTTTAATAGCCTGTGGACAATGGGCACCTGTCCGGATATTGACCTTCGACCGGTGCTGCGGTGCCGACAGCCCTTGGAGACTGTATTCTGCTGTCTCCGGTCATCTCGGAAGGCGCCGGCTGGACCAGCCTGGACCAGCCACACGAGGGTTTGACGTCAGCATAGGAGAGACCATTCACCGCCATGGCAAACTAGCTTTCATCGGCATGCGGGGTTAGAATGATTCTTGAGGCGCGTGCTTTGACAATAGCGTTGACAAAAGCGTTAAAAATGCAGGGAGATGGTCTTTTGGGCTTTGAAGATGTTAATACAATCTAACGGTATCAGCCTTACACCGCAAGATAAGTCCAAGTACAGAAAGCTTCCAATGCAGTGCCAGCAATACGGTAGTAAAATATCACTATTAGTACTCAGGAGGATACGTCGTGACTCAGTATAACAATGCTCACCTCGCGTATGCATACGTGAATCAAAGTGCTGAAATATGTCGTTACGATCCAACCATGGTAACAGTGTGTTGAATTCGAACGGTGTCATAGGGTTTGGAAAACGCAAGAGTCACGAATAACGTGGACCACTGCATGCAGGTTCTGACGAAACCTGCCAAAATATCTGAACGTCCAACGCCCGCTGCTCTGACCTGACAACTCAAACCTGATCGACAGCCTGACAAATCTGAGCGCTGATCGGCATCGATAGCGTCACCAGTCTGCGGTAACAGCAGGGCGAGTGGCATGGACCGCGGGATATCCAGACCCATCTGCTCCCTCTGCTGTCCCTGCCACTCTGCCCGGTCAGAAAAACGGCGGCTGTCCCAGCTACTCTGCCCGGTCGGAAGAAACGGCGGGCTATCGGAACGCTTCCCTCCCTCGCTGTGTTTTCTCCTTCGAGCCATCCACTGTCGTTTGGTGCGACCCGATGCTGGGAATAGCCAAGAGAATCTGAGTAGCACCTTTGTTTGATCTGCGAGCAAGAAAAAACTCGGCTACACTAAGTATAACATAACTAGTTGTTATGATGAAATTCGGCGCTCCCCAAAATTGGATACGGCGGTAAGCGGTACCACCTCACGTAAAACAGGCCGCCATGCGGTTGATATCCAGTAAGTGTGTCCATGACCAATAAAGAAGTAAAGAAAAAAACGTTTAAGGGCAGGATTTTACGCACATAGAAGCCCCTAGGGACATGTAAACCATCCCCCTTACTAAATATTATGATCCGTGTTAACGCTCGCCCTGATTCGCCGTTTTTTTTCAAAACGCGGACTGGTAGAGGGTCGATGTGACCCTTCTACTTTTTCAAACCTAAAACGATAAAGCTTCGAAAAACTTCACTGGATCGATACAAACGAGATGTCACGACATGGGATCAGTTTCATGTTGGTGAGTTACTATTATGACAGGTTAAAGATCAAACTTTTCACAAAAAATTACTCAGTTTAACATGCCCATATGCATAAGACGCCTTTCAGCGACACAAAACCTAAACAGGTGTGTTTCTTGTCCAATTATAGATACCATGGTGTAAGCTTGTGCGTTTCAAACGGTATCTTTATAATTTATGGCTCTCTTGATGTAACAATGTCGGCATGCCGCGCGTTCCGTGGCATCGCCGGCTGCTGCTCGCCGACCGCGCCGGCCGCGCAGTGCTCCTCAAAAGCCACTGCTGCTCCGAAACCAGAAAAAAATCTTTTTTGAAAACATTGCGCGTATCCAAACACGCGCAATGGATGTATCATGGGCTAATGTAATGTTGAGCGCGATTGCATGGCATGCTGGAGAAGCATTCTCAGAAAACCTTAGGAAAGGTCGCATCTACTACCCGCCATATATCAGGGCGATAATTAATGTGTACGTGACTGAATGCTGCCAGCTTAAAACTCCATATGATGACAGAAGAATACGAAGATCGATAATATACGATGTTGCTGAAGATGTTGACTAAGGGAAGAAAATTAATGACATGCAACTTCCCAGAAACGATGTGCTTCCGGGGCGCGTTAAACACGGTTATTAGTGAAAATTGCACAGTTCCCCCCCCCCCCCCCACACACACACTGTGATACTCTGCGAACGCCCTTGTTTAAGACCCAATAAGTTCACCGCAAATGATTTCGGTCAGGTGTTAGCGCTGCTGAAGAAACTTAATCTTACATCGCACCGTAAAGCCTGACTTCACAGTGAATCAGTTAAATCGTAACGTTTCGTGAAAACCCCTTGGGTCGAATAACGTGTCATAAACCTTTAAACAGGTTGTGTAGGTCAGTTTGGAAAAAAAAATTAACTGCTGATGAGTAAAAGTACAGTAAGATTGTTGGCTTCATTGTTGGTACATATGCAATTCCACTGCAATGGAACCATTTCACGGTGTTTCGCACTTTGACCACGCGTATGCACCGTTGAGTACTAATCGAAAGGTGACACTCTGCTTGAACTTGAAGCTCCACGGGCGTGTACTCTGATCCTCAAGTTCAACGAATCTTGGCATATGGAGCGGCATTTCCTCGAGGACGGCCACTCTTTATGCAGTTTTGCTCGGCACCGAGCAGCAGCCCCAGGCATTCGGCCGACGCCGGCTGCGGCACAGGAGCGGCGTCGGCACCGGCATAAGCAAGGGGGCCCTCTACCCGTCGTCTGACGCGCCGGAAGCACGCTCCTGGGAACAGGCTCGCCACGAGGAGTCCACCAGCGGACGCGCGACGTGCTCCCAGGGGACGCAAAAATCGGAGGATGTGGATCATGTTTTGAACATGAAAAGCTCGGGTGCAGGTAGTTACGTGGTTAACGCGTCTGGGAAACCAGAGACAAGGGTTCGATTCCCCGCGGTGCCCGACTTCCCTTCCAGGGTGAGGGGCAGGTGACGCCATATAGCCTCAGCAGCTGGGTGCGTCGTAAAGCCCCAATAACAACGAACATGAAAAGCTGTTAACAGCTGTGTATGGTCTTGGCTGATTTACAGCCATGGCCAAGAGCTGGTCAAGGCTGAAAACAGCGTTCCGTGACTGAGGTGGCGCAAGTACAGAAGTGTCCAGCATTCGGCCAAACACATTTTTCCCACGCGTGATGACCTATCTTCTGGTGTGCCGGCCGCCGATTCAGCTTATCTTACACGCTGAAGTGAAGTCACATTCCCCTGAAACGTTACCTTTTGGGATTGCGCATTCAGATCGAAAGAAAACATTTCAAGATTTAAGAGATATTTCTAGGTTTTTACTAAAGCAGACTATTTACAGTCTACGAAACAAGTCTTGGTGGACAAAGGAGGTGTAAATCTTGTTGAAGAAGAGGACTGGTCGCATTCCGTTCCTTTTTGGCAGTGCATTGCCTGGTTGCACCACATAACTCACTGAAGCACAAACAGACGCAATGTTGAATCTATAACTGGCCCAAAGCTGGTCTGGTGGGCCTTGCAAATTTTGTGTCAATGACGCTAAAAGAATACAAAATGGTGCACATTGAAGCGTTTTCATCCTCTTGAGAGGCGTCCCGCTGGTTTCCTTTGCACCGTCCCAGCATTGATGCTTGGAAACAATCGGTTTTACATACTTTTGCGGTCCATCCACTTTTTGGGACTTCTTTTCATTTGGACGCCGGGCTCACTGAAGGCAAAAATGCTTACGACATGACATTTGCGTTTGGTTTATTTTCCTCGCCCACAATTCCTTTGGTCGGTACTCAAGGGCTGAAGATGAGTTACCCCAAGAGGCGAAATGACCAAAGTGCTTAATAAAGCGCACGGAGTTATGACACCATTGTGTATAAGGGCACAGTATAAACGATGTAAAAAGCGATGTTAAAAAGCACAGGCAATTGTTTGATTGATATGATCGATGCAGCTTACCGTAGGCAATCAAAGATCCTTTTAGTGGTTAAAACACTCAAATCAAACGGTCAGTCAAGACCGCCGAAATCAAACAAGCTCGATGCGCTCTGAAAAGCCAAGACCCCGTTATGGACCCTTAAGTCACAGCCCAGACAGAAATGTGGGAGCGTCTCGCTGCAGTGCGGGAGCCAGTGTCTGATAATGGCGCGGTGGCGTCAATGCGGTCTGCGTTTTCCCAGGGGATCTGGTTATGGCACGGATCTTGGCACCAGTTAAAGGGAATGTTTCACATTTGAGATATCGAGGCAAGCATCAAAATGATGAAACAAGGTCACTTATAACTATTGGTACACTTTTCATGTGGAAGAGACTGCTCTACAAAGCACATTTCGCTGTTTAACAAAAATGCTCCTCAATGCGTCATGGTTTGATACGTCATCGGACCCTGCACAACATTGATTGAGAGCCCATTGACGGCTTTTATATCTGGAAATCGTACTCACGAACATCATATATGAACGGCTCGACAATTACATTTTGCTTGGCCTTGATCGCCGCATGGCTTTTAAAATGGCAGGATATGAATGACGTTATTAAGGCGTCATGAATGCCAAGGTGACTTTGAAACGCCCTCCCCGATATACCTTGCCCCATTTTGACGGGCGCGTAGCTCAAAAGCAGAGTGGCTTCGGTCTTTACAAGGGTAGGATTGTAGCCAGCACCTAAAGGTCTCCAAGATAGCTGTTTCAACTCAAAGCCACATATAAATGTGGAACACTCCTTTTAACACGCGCTCGGTTGTGGGGGATCAACTTGACCTTCCTATGAAGGTTTTTCCAGAATGATTTCTGAACAGCGCGGCGTAGCGGCGCCAAATTTTGCATAGCTATAGACAATTGAATAGCGGAGCGTCTGACACAAAAATTTAAATGTATCTTGTAAGGCCGCTGACTTATGGCAGGTCGAAGCCAGGCCATGGTTTCAGCGAAGCCATTTTCCAGGAAATCGTTCAATCTGATGGAACAACGGAGTGTTTCATCAGATTTTGGCTATAGATTTCAGATTTCAGATGCGGATTTTGGCTACCGTAGCCTTCAAAAGGTCAAACAAGGTCACTGACCTTAAATGAGCATATGATCTTTCGCTTTGAAGCGGTTATCTATCTTTAGGGCGCTTTAGAGACCAATCTGAAATTTGACCTCGTTTGACCTTATTTGACCCGAAGGTCATCACCTAGGAATCTCAAAATTTGACCTAAGTGAGTTCACGCACATATCAACATACCCTGTCAATTTGGTGTCTTTAGATCTGTTAGTTCCCGAGATCTCAGGGGGGTCAAATTGGCCCACACCCAAGCAAGGGGTATCCAGGAGCCCATCCGGGCGCGTGTTAAGACCAGCAACCGCATACGAAACATTTGGACCGACAGCAACGCCACATGATTGAGTGCTGTCAAGAGACAAACCTTCATCAAGCCTGTGGTGGACCGTGCTCCAGATGCATGTGAGTTTTGTTTTTGTGCCTCTTGCATGTTTTATCTATCGCGGCGC
This sequence comes from Pollicipes pollicipes, assembly GCF_011947565.3. Classification (NCBI taxonomy): domain Eukaryota; kingdom Metazoa; phylum Arthropoda; class Thecostraca; order Pollicipedomorpha; family Pollicipedidae; genus Pollicipes; species Pollicipes pollicipes. The sequence goes on along the minus strand of NW_023597034.1, from coordinate 41,510,653 downwards.
TCCGACATGTTCTAGTTAGGGGTAGTATTGCCGATGTTAGTCACCACCAGCAGGTGTAGAGCTTCGCAGCAATTAGCCCAAGAGGCTGTTGATTGAGGGGTGCTGCATCCCCCCCCCCCCCCGTCATTGAGGGAACTTTTCCTGACCGCCAGTCGGCATTATCTTTGTTATGACTGGTAGGTGAGCTGTCCCACCATCACGTCTCTACAAATGGGCTCCGTCAGTAAACGGGACCCAAAACCACTAACGTTATTTTGCGGTCACAGGGGGACACAACCCCACAACATTGTAGGAGTTGACCTCATGCGCTTCAAATCTTGTAGGAAAAGAAACCCGTTGAGAATCTCGCCGCTCGGATGCCCTCGTACACACGCTTGCCTGGTGACGGACCAGGGAACGGTGACAGGTTTCACTGCAAAACCCACCAAGCAGGCATGACGCAGGTTCATGTTTGACTGGCTTCGGAGAGAGACCGGACGAGTGCTCGCGTGTTACATTCCACACCTTTTTTAAACTGTTATGGATGAGACAAGGATGGATGGGTTAACCACCACTGGACTCAGTATGGTCCGTACCCCAGTTACTTTTTGACAGATTTTAGCTTGCTTATGTTTTAGCCATACAAAACGGCATCAGAACAGAAACAGACTAGTAATATTAGAGGCATGGTTACGTCCATGCTCATAGCATACACCCGGAATGAAATGTACTAGTTACGGCCTCTGGAAGGCTGAAAGAAGCTAGGCTTCGAAACAGACATCACCAAAACGGCTGCGGATACTTAACCGCGTAACCTGACCTGAGAACCAGTTTCAGCTCCATGACCGGAGCGCTATCACCTAGTTCTGGCTGTGATTTTCCAACGATGCCTAGAAAAGTGAATCTAAGCATGCAACAGAAGCATAACGCTTTGAGATAGCATTTCCCTGAATGCAGAACTACTCTAGCGGCAAACCGCTCGAGCACACGTTGTGAAACAGACTGCGAGCCGAAACGACGGGTGTCGGCGTTCAGCCAGCCTGCTCACGCCACGACGGGTAGCCCTGCATTGGCCTGGTTCTGGGTAACGTTGCTTCATGGCTGCGGTTGACATCCAAGGCTGGAACTCGGTAGCCGGAGGGACACGCGCCTCCTGCGCCGGCTAATAACTGGTGTCCGCAGGGGGGGGGGGGGGGGCGACCGCGGCACCCGCTGCCTCTTGGTCATGCGCTTGGTCAGGATCCAAGTGCCTTTTCAGGATGCATGTGTCCTGTCAGGATCCATGTGTCTCGTTAAAAGTGCTTGTGTTTTGTCAGGATGCATGCGCCTTGTCAGGATGCATGTGTTTTGTTAGGAACCATGTGTTTTGTCAGGATACATGTGTCTTGTCAGGGTCTATGTGTCTTACCAGGATGCATGTGTCCTGTCAGGATCCATGTGTCTCGTCAAAAGTGCTTGTGTTTTATCAGGATGCATGCGCCTTGTCAGGATGCATGTATTTTGTTAGGATCCATGTGTTTTGTCAGGATGCATGTGTCTTGTCAGAGTCTATGTGTCTTGTCAGGGTCTATGTGTCTTGTCATGATGTTTGTGTTTGTTAGTATGCATGCGCCTTGTCAGGATGCATGTGTGTTGTCAGGATCCATATCTTGTCAAGATCCATGTGTCTCGTTAGAATCCATGTGGCTTATCAGGATCCACCCCGGGAATGAGCCGGAAGCTAAAATTCCAAAGAGTTGATCCGTCAGGGACACTTTGGGTGGGTGTGCCACCTTTGTGATATCGTAAACGCATGTTTGGTCGTACGGCTACGTTTGATTCATTTGTTTGGTTATTCTATTAATATATTTGCATTAGTTTATTTAACTATTAATATTAGTTTATTTAGCAGTTGTTCTGCACTTGCTTGGCCGGGCAGTATGGCGTCAAGGACAATACAAGGAAGCTACGCATCGCTGCACCTGCAGGCCGCCAATAAGACATGTTGTTTTACATTTACATTATTTGTTTTGTAGTTATGAACACCATTACTCACCAGCCGGTCGAAACGAACGAGCAATTACATCGATGAAGCCCCGCTATGTCCTAATCAACATGCGCATGCCTGCAAGCGGAAGATGACAAGACCAAGTGGTGTCGCGGAGCTGCCAGAACAAGCGCCCTTCAAATGCGACGCGTTTAGATCACGGTAATGTCAATGAAAGTTAGTGTGAACGCTGCGACAGTCGCCATACCGCATTGCTCACCGATGCATGAGCGCAACGTTGTTATCATATTTCTAACACGGACAGCTTACATTCAGTTGATGGCGGCTGCTCAGCGCTGGACCGAGGGTCTTTGGCCCGGTGGTGGTCCACAGCAGATCGCTTGGTCGGAACTCATGGCCATCCCCTGGAGCAATATTACATGCACGCCTGAAATGCGCGGCAGTCATGCCTGGCGGAGTGTTGTGAAACCGGGCTGGTCTATTCACGCCCTGTCATTAACCAGACATTTCTCGCGCGAATGAGTGGACCCCGCTTAGTAACCGCGCGTCTCTGCTGTCTTGGGGGCACCATGTTTCACCTTGGCGACCAGGCCACAGCCTGCCGGCCGTTGTCTCACGGAATGCGCGTGGGAGGCGTATCCGGGCTGCAGCTGGCTGACGTGGTAAGGTTCGCCGAACGGGAGGTCCGGAGACTCGCGGCAGCAGCCTGCAGCGATGACGTCACCGTTTCCCGTACAGAAGTGGACGCCCCTGGCCTGGAGCGTAGGGCTGGCGTAGCGATAACCCGGAAACGGGAGCGTGGTTCGTCGACCACCCCGGCCACCAGTGACGTCACCAGCGCCCAGACGTCTGGAGCAGAGTAACGACATGACCCGGCATCAGACTGCATTTACGACAACGTATTGCGGTGTTTTATCAAGCTATTATCAAGACATTTCGGCTGCACTGGAACAATCATCTGCATAATTACACAACTATTCGGGTGGGGCCTGCAATGCGGCACACTGTTGCAACGTAAACCTCCGATCGGCGCGCGGTCGGCCGCGAGGACTCTCGGTTTCTTCGCGGCGTGTGGCGCGCGGTGCGCCCCGGTCTTGCGGGGGTCGGCATGCTGGGACGAGCCGTCCAAAGGTCCCGGGACGGGCTGCCCTCCAGGGCCCGGCGTCTGTCTCCGGGGACAGTGGATGGCCTTGGACGGACCCGGCCATCGTGTCCACCGGTAATTATCGTTCAGTCCTGGGCAATAAGGTCCAGAAAAAGACGGCAAAGACTGCTCTAAAAACTGGCTTGGTCGTGCCGCTGAGATGCGTAATGAAACACGAGCAGACTGGGAGGTTTTTGTACGCCGGCCAGGCACGTAGCCAGAATTTTCTTCAGGGTGGGACAACTTTGTATTTCTTCGATCTCCTGCAAATAAATTTAAACAGCCTCGCTGCGAAATGACCGCGCATCTTATAGAAACAGATTGGCATTATCTGGTATCTGGCTCAAGGGGTGGAGTGACATGGTCCATCCCCTTTGGCTGCGTCCCTGACGCCGGGACTACTTCTAATGGCAGTGTGTCATCCAAAAGTCCCAGAATGTCTAGGTATGCCGATGAATACTGCGCCCTATTTAACCTTCTCGGTTGTTGCTGCGGTCTTACACATTTCTTTTAAATGCTGACAATGTGCCTGGCTTTTTCGGCATTATCTCCTATGCCAAAGATTGTCTGCCTTCAATATGGCGGACTGCATCGGTTAAACTAAGATTCAACCAATCATTGGGATACATTATGAAAATACAGAACGTGTTAAGCATTTTTCATGCCCAAGAGGGGACGGAGTGACCATGATGGAGACACCTATGACGCGTAAGATAAAAAAGAATGTTGCAAATCTGTGCAGACTTTGGCAATATGAAGGAACTAAGGCCAGAGATCTTCTCAGCTCCCACATCCTTACACCGAATGCATGGCACTGTGCTCAGGGCTATCCAAAATACAGACAGCTAAGCCGAAGCGTTTCGATAACCCGTGCAGAGTGCAAGGTTAAAAAGTATGTTAAGGACAGGAGATCAGTGTCCATAGTGACGAACAGTGACCTGCTTCTAAACGTACCTTACCGTAAAACGCTGCTGAAGTCATTTTTGAAGAGAACATTCACGTATCAAGCCTCAAACAAAGATTGCAAGTTTGCAGCGTTTCAGATACCTTTTAAACTCTTCCTTGTCTCGCGCTGCATCTAAAATTTATACTTCAAAGTCGGTGTTACACAATACTGCATCTCCGCGTGACTGTCCACCATTGTTCCCCTAGTAGTGTGGTGCACTCGCAAATATCTTGGCCAACGACGATCCGTGCAATCTTAAACAATAAAACTGTGGCAGCAGCCCCACTAACCTAACCTAACCTAACCTAACCTAACCTAACCTAACCTAACCTAACCTAACCTAACCTAACCTAACCTAACCTAACCTAACCTAACCTAACCTAACCTAACCTAACCTAACCTAACCTAACCTAACCTAACCTAACCTAACCTAACACGAATGGTCCCAAAGCTGGCGGTTTGGTGCCAGGCTTGACGAACCGCCAAGTCTCTTCCATTCCACGCATTTTGCCAATCATTCACCCGAGCGACGGCGTTTCTCAACAGTGTTCTCGTGTTGGCACGCCGCTCAGTGGTCCGCCAACCTCGCCTACGACATTGATCACACGACATTGTACATTTTTCCTTATCCCCTGCGACCTTTAACGAATTAGCAGCCTTGGGTTGCTGATAACACTCTGAACAGAACAAAAGATGGTAAAGCGAGCGTGCATATGCGTAAAGCGTTCCCGCGTGGTTGTCAATAACACTCTGAACAGAACAAAAGATGGTAAATAGAGCGTGCATATGCGTAAAGCGTTCCCGCGTGGTTGTCAATAACACTGAACAGAACAAAAAATGGTAAATAGAGCGTGCATATGCGTAAAGCGTTCCCGCGTGGTTGTCAATAACACTCTGAACAGAACAAAAGATGGTAAATAGAGCGTGCATATGCGTAAAGCGTTCCCGCGTGGTTGTCAATAACACTCTGAACAGAACAAAAGATGGTAAATAGAGCGTGCATATGCGTAAAGCGTTCCCGCGTGGTTGTCAATAACACTCTGAGCAGAACAAAAGATGGTAAATAGAGCGTGCATATGCGTAAAGCGTTCCCGCGTGGTTGTCAATTACACTCTGAACAGAACAAAAGATGGTAAATAGAGCGTGCATATGCGTAAAGCGTTCCCGCGTGGTTGTCAATAATACTCTGAACAGAACAAAAGATGGTAAAGTGAGCGTGCATATGCGCAAAGCGTTCCCGCGTGGTTGTCAGTAACACTCTGAACAGAACAAAAGATGGTAAATAGAGCGTGCATATGCGTAAAGCGTTCCCGCGTGGTTGTCAATTACACTCTGAACGGAACAAAAGATGGTAAATAGAGCGTGCATATGCGTAAAGCGTTCCCGCGTGGTTGTCAATAACACTCTGAACAGAACAAAAGATGGTAAATAGAGCGTGCATATGCGTAAAGCGTTCCCGCGTGGTTGTCAACAACGCTCTGAACAGAACAAAAGATGGTAAATAGAGCGTGCATATGCGTAAAGCGTTCCCGCGTGGTTGTCAATAACACTCTGAACAGAACAAAAGATGGTAAATAGAGCGTGCATATGCGTAAAGCGTTCCCGCGTGGTTGTCAATTACACTCTGAACGGAACAAAAGATGGTAAATAGAGCGTGCATATGCGTAAAGCGTTCCCGCGTGGTTGTCAATTACACTCTGAACAGAACAAAAGATGGTAAATAGAGCGTGCATATGCGTAAAGCGTTCCCGCGTGGTTGTCCTACATTTTTTCCTCGTCTTTGTGTTATCAGTCCAATCGGTCCCAGGTCTTCAATGGACTAATAAGTCAGCTGGCAAACTGTAGTCGCCTCCATTTACGAAAGGCTTGTAACTTATCTACAAGCTCCAAACAGATACGTCTTTTCACCCGTCAGCCGCACAATGCCTGACACACGTCTCTCCCGAGCTTCACGCCCGCAGCACGCCCACCCAATTTGACACAACTTATCTCATGGCCGGGCCATTTTTTTCCGGCCCGGCCAGCCTGTAGTTGGGGAGTGCCGACCCCGTCACGCTGATGGTGGCGCTGGTGGCCAGCATGACGGATCATTCCGGGCCTGCTCTCGCCGGCACATGAGGCAAGCTCGCCTCTCTCATGAGCTGCAGGAGCGATTGCTCCAGATAGTGCGGTCAATTAACAATCAGCTCACGCGGTGGCCCCGGCCGCTCCGACGTCTCTCGGGCGCGCTGGCTGTCCGTGGGCTCGCGTCTGGCTGAATATCTAATTGGAATAGTTCCGCAATTCCGCGCTTGAATGGCGGTGGTTATCGCGCTGTGGCCAGGCCTTCGTCGGATAAAGGGCGGAGACGCCCCCGGTGACGGATGTGGCGACTCGCGTGTCGCCTCGGCCTTGCTTGAGTCTCAGGACCCCTGGTTAGCATCTATCACATGATTGTGCTGCGTAGTGCCCTCGCATAATTGTTGGAAGATAACAGTCATTTGCGATTTCATCGTGGATTCCAGACCGTCCGTGCCAGAGCCATGGAACGGGCTCCGTTGTGTCCTGTGTTCATGTTGAGATAAAATGGCGCCCGCAAGATTTCACTGGTCCGTCGAAACTCGCCACGGTGAAGACCAACGAGATGCCAATGAAAACCAACGAGGCTTTTCGTATGAACAATACCGATGGAGAACTGCCGGCCTATGACTACTACTTCCATTACCGACCAGTGCCCCAGCCCCTGACTGAGTCACTCCGACGCTTTCGAAAGCGGAGTCTGTCATCTTTCAGTTGCGTTGGTACGTGGCTCAAGTTATCTAGAGTCAACCATTAGCAGTAAATAAGTCCTTGCTCTTCTTGTAGTGTTCAGTTTTTTGTTCCGTGATCAGCAGTTCTGAGCCGTCCACCAGCACGTCACTCCTGTTCAGTCAGTACCTCGCTGGTCCGCCCCAGTCGTCCGTCGGACCGCGGGACACCGAGCGTGGGACGACCCCGCCCCAGCCGCCTCTCCCCGCCGTCCCTCCTCCCTTCCGCCGCGCTTCCCTTCCGGTCAGCGGCGGTCGTGCCGTCGTTCCGGTCTGCGGCGGCGTCGGCGGCGTCCGGCCGTCGCGGCCGCCGCCGGGCCGGGCGCCGTCGGCCGCGGCCGCCGACGCGCCGCCGCTCGCCCGCCGCCTGCTCCAGTTACGGCGCGGCCGCATGCAAATGCAGCGGCCTCCGCGGCCCTGCATGGTAATGAGCGGCGCCGCGCAGCGGTGGCCGGGCACGCGGGGCCGCCGCTCGCGGCTCGCTCCGGCGGGGGGCCGCCCCTCCCGCACCGCGCCCGCGCCGTCCGGGGGCGACTCGGCTGCCGGAGGTGGCCGCGGCTGACGCGGCAGCGGGCTGGAGGCGGTGGAAAGGTCAGCGGGCTCGTGTCTGCGGGGGGAGGGGCAGATGGCGGTGGGAGGCGGTTTTTGTGGTGTGCTGGTTTGACGCCGCTGCTCGGTGTTCTCCAGGGCTGCTCGTTTTGCCGAACGATGGTGTGTGATAACGGTCTGCGTTTTTATGCGAGCGTGTGACGTTGGGCGGAGCGTTTCCACCTCCAGACAGGTATTCCGAGTTCGTCTTGCCACCGACCAGTTCTGAGGGCGCCGACGAGGCCGCCTCATCACAAGCCATGGGACCCCAAGGGACACTCGAACCGACAGCCTCCTGCAGCGAGACGCACCCACGGCGTCTCCGCCCTGCGCCGCGCGCCGCGTCTCCTCTCCCTGGAGGGGGAGGGGCGCGCGTACAGCCGGAGGGCGCGTCCGCGGGGCGCCGCACGCCCGTCTCGACAGTACAGGGCAGCGCTGTTGGCGCGGACAATCGGTCTGTCTGGCGGAGATAGCCGGAGCCGTACGCGGATGCCCGATGACTGGCACCTGGCGTGTTGATTATCGAGTGCCCGCCGTACCCGGCCGAGCGGCTCGAAGAAAACGCAAGCCTGCGGCATCAAGGGCGGCCGCATTCCACTGTGGCAGACTCCGCGGATGCCGACAGGCACGGTGCCTTACGCACAATCTATTTTTTTCCGCTTGGGGTAGACGTCATGTTAATTATTACTTGGATCGAATGAGGTTAATGAATAAAGGGCTGCTAGGGGCTGCTAGGGGCTGCTGGCGCTTGACTGTCGTTTTTTGTGTGCAGTCGCTTTGTCATTTCATCCAGTGTAAGGTTATTTGGCTGATTTATTCTAATGCCGTAGCTCCATGCGCATAGACCAGAAACTACTCAACAAAGGTACAGGATAACGATACGAAATATTATCCATTATCTCGTCGCCAGGGAAATCCATTGGTTCAAATGTGCTGTATAAATACACTTTCCGCTGGAATTTTCTGCGTGAAGCAGAGGTTAATGACGTTATTGATGCAAGTCAAACTAATCATATTCACGTATCGGGTACTTCAGCGGTAAAACGTGGCCAGGCGTTGTTTAGACTTGCTGTTAGCAGACGCATTCAACGTATGTGTGCAAATCAAGCCTTTCCATTTCTTGCGGGATAACTGGCCAAACCCTCCTCCTAACAGCGTATAAAACGGCGTTGCTGTTGCCACCGGTCTGGTAACAAACGCATGATCGCTACAATTCGCTGAAAACTTGAATGTACTTGACGTTACAAAGAAAATCGGTGTCGAAGGGTGTCGCAATGGTAGCGCGATGTCCTACGCCAGTACTCTGCAAACGCTGAGACGTCTTCTTGAGAATGGTCTCAATATGAACAGATTTTCAGCGTATGCTAGCTGTGAAGCGGATCAAGACCCGGTACATCGGAGGATTAATTAATTTGTTTGATTCTAAATGAGCAGAACACGTGACTCTGGCTTGTGTCACTACTCAGACAGGCAAGTGTTCAGCATTCGCGTTGTCTAACGTTATCCCCTATACAATAGTCTGGCTGGGTACAGGTGCGGAGAGGACCTAGTACCCTGTACCGCAATATGCCTGGGTCCAGTTGCAGAGAGCTAGGTGGGCAGGGCGTGGAGTAGGTATGACTGCCGCTCGGCTAGGCACAACCGACCTCATCCAGCACTAACCAAACTAATTCTGATCATCACAACCCAAACATACGAGGATGATGTGATGCCGGAATGTCTATGTCACCGTAATATTAAGCCAACACATCGCACTGCCTTCAAAACGTTTCACCCACCTCATACATATGTGGCACAAGCCTCATCCCATTGTGGGTTTAGCAGCTACAGCCGAGTGAGCCTTCCGAGCCATGCCGGGCTTTTGGCGCCTATGTGGTGAACTGCCGCTGTGAGGGAAAAGGATCCGGCGCTTGTGATCCCGATCCACACCCCGATCCACACCCCATCCTGATCAGATCCTGAACAACACAAACATGGCCTGGGAGCACTGCATCACCCCGCCCACACACGAAGTGTTCAGCCTTCCATCAAGCCCTGAAACTAATCACGCGGCTGCAGGGGCGCAAAGCTGGGCTTTTTGCTACCCTTTGACACATTTCGCTGTAAGGGTAAAATGTGGATGTCTGCATATTGCGACTGTGTGTTGAAATCAAGCACTTTCCGCGTTTCCCGTAGCCCGATTTGTGCAGACCTGCAACAAAACACGTAAGATTAGAAAAGTGATAGCACATAGACAAGTAGAGTACACCTCTCGTTGCGAAATCCATATTGCACGCGCGTTGCAGCGCTGCCACGCTAACGGCCTGTAGCCGCTCTCGGCGTTCCTAACGGTCCGCATCACGCAATTATTCCAATCGCGCACTGTCCAGCCACCTGAGGCACCGCGCAGTTCAAAACACGACGCCGGCCAGCACGAGATCGACCGCCGTGATAAACACAGAACTTGCGCAGCGAAACAGCGCGGCCGCGGCTGATAGCCAGGCTCGGCGTGTTGTTGTCGACTGTCCGACGTCGGCTTCTGATTAGCCGCAGCCGCGCGCGCGCTCTGCAGTCGGCCGTCCGACAGAGCCGGCCAGCGGCCACCAAAACATCGCCGCCATTATCGACCAGCCCGCTGCATAAACCACGCGTCTAATTGCCACGCTTTGCAATAAAGCAGCGTCAAAATTCATTTAGACCACGCAAATCACTTGTTTTCAACGCTTTTTGTGCGTTCGTATCAATCAAAACAGACCGCAATTATGCAGCCAGTTCTCGGCCGGCGGCCTTGCCCGGCGGTGAATGTAATTGCCGTCCAATCTGGCGCGACACGCTGGGGCTGACTGTATTAATTAGCGGGACCTGGGCCCAGGTCCGGACCATTGGAAACGTTCACACCGGCCGGCGACCGAGCCAACGGTCAAGGCAAAATAGACGACAGGGAAGAGCAGGTCGGATAGCATTCCCTTGCTTCCACGCTGTTGTTCAGTACGTCAGTGCAATTTGAGTGTCATTACCCGATGTCACAGAATACACTGACAGCAACAAAAACGAAAATGATCACGAGGGAAAACAGTAAATGATAAAGATGATCCCTTCGACAAACTTCCGGGACTGCAAAGAGCGCACAGGCATACTCGTATGACAGGTGCATCTACCTACTGTGTACGCGGAACCCAACATGACGTGCCTGTCTGCAGCTACACGTCATAAAGTGCAGCCTGAGTCGATCGGAGCATGTAAGTCAAATTTCAACACATGCGCATGTCATGATGAGCGGTCCGAAGAAGCGTTCGGCCGTTCTCAGAGGTGCTTGTGTGACATGTGAGACAAGGGCGGTTTTATGGAACCATTTGCTTGGCGTCAAGAACGTGAGAGCACGTTTTGTGTAAATGGCGAGGAGTGGTTTGAAGCGTGACGAATAGTGGCGCGCCAGAGAGGCATGAAGCTAGGCACACAGCCCGAGAGTTGAGCAGAAATCCTCATGAGAACCCGTTTTGTATTGCACGTTTTGCGTGTTTTACGTGCGTCAGCGTTGGGAGAACTTTATATACCTCAACCTCGAGGCCCACGAACTGCGGGCACACACGCATGCTGTCATGTACATGGTGTTTGCATACGTCGCTGGGCAACGGCAGCCATCTTTGTTTACTGAATTCAAAATCTAGCATATCCTTGTGAATTTTTTATATTTGTTCCTATTTCGACACCTGAGGCCGACGGGCGTTTTATAATACTGAAACCTGCAGCCAATCACTGTTCATTAAGACCGGTGCGTGGTACAATCCTGATAGAATTGTGAAGTCAGGACAATTGCTGTAGTGATAAAGCCCTCACCTTGATAACAGGAGGGGGGGGGGGGGGGAAGCGTCGAAAACCCCATACCGTTCTAATGCTTTCTGTCGAAATCTCCGGCACATTGTTAATCACGCCCACATTTTCAGTAGTGTCTGAGGCATTCACTGCGGGTGTCAAAACGCCCGCAATGAATGAACAAAATTTTCTCTAGCATTTCTGGTTTCTACACAGCGACATTTTGTTAGGAACACTGCGGCCTGCGCAGTCGGCGTTCGGCGGTCGACGAATCCACCGTTCACGGCGGCAAGGCGACATTGCCGCATTCACAGAACCCTACATTCTCAAAGCACAGAACGCTACGTATCGATATGCTAAAATTTCAACAACGAACACGCCTGTATGAGTTGTATGACTCAATGTGGGCATGGTTCGCCATACACTGGCATGCCATATGCTGGCACGAAATAGTCCAGTTTTCGTAAAAACGTTGATCTTTGACTTGACCTGGTGGGGTCAATTCTGGGTCTAGCAGCATGAAATTTCCAACTGATCGCGAGATCTCCCTGAGCCTAATACACTGTTTCTCCGCAAGGCTCTGTCACTCGTGGTCTGGGGAGGCAAGCCGCCACGCCGGCTCCTTCCCAATAACGCTTCGCGCTATGAAAAACGGTAAATCAAGGCGAGGGCCAAGTCAACATATCTTCCTGTTCAGGTAAAATGCTATGGCACTGCCTGACATTCCATAAGCATCATTTGCATGAAGGTAACTTGTAACACACACACACACACACACACACGCACACACACACACACACACACACACACACACACACACACACACACACACACACACACACACACATATATATATATATATATATACATATATATATATACATAAACTTTAGTTCTCATCGTCTTGCATGTCTTATTGCCTGTTGGTCATTTCTGTGATCACCTTTGTCCAATATGATTTGTAATGTACCACGATTTTAAGGGTCGAAAGTCTTACTAAATATTACTGGTCACTTCTGCTGCAGAGATTCCCGAAAAAAGCATGTACCTAGTTGGAAAGTGACCTGTTGCCATACCAGTCAGTGGTAATCTATGCAGGTGCTACCACCGACACAGCAAGCGTGAGACACATTCCGATGCATCAATCACTTGGCTCGACTTTATAAGGTGACCTGACATCTGCTATGCTGATGGCACGATATCAAAGCCATGCCATAAATCATGCATCTATCTTGTGATATCACCATATGCATCCTGTAACTGCTTTCCCGTGACTGCTTTGCGTAAGCAGAAGCTGTTGACATGTTAGTTGTTGACATTGTTGATGTGCTAGATAATGACCTACGTCGTAGGCCACATGTGCTCATTATAACTTATATTACATTAAATCAACCCCAACCAGGACAGGAATTACGCAGCCGCTGTAGAAGTGCCACTAAAGCGATACACTAGCGGTGCCACAACGGAGGCACGCACGGCCATGCCGCAGTTCACTAACAAGAGCGTAATACCCTGAGCTGACCTGGCATTGACATGTCCTCCAGGCTCAAATGTGCAAAATATCCGCTAGACGGACTCAGATGAACCCATGAAGTTCCAGGACCGTCCGGATTTGGAAAGCTTGAAGAGAAAAGGTCGATGAAGAGTGAGTATCGTGAGGACAGAATGGTTACCCACTTAACAGCACTGATACTTTTTTTTCTTAGTACAAAACAGGTTTATTCACTCTCATGTCCCATAGAGTGAATATAAGATACTGACCTTTGCCCCTGCAAGGTCATGGATTTGCTAAAGAGGACCTGTTTGCTGAGAACATTTATCTGTGTACCGCAAATGCATCCCAGAGTTATTGTGTATTGCCACCAAAGACACGGAACACCGGCGTCTCTTTTCGAAAAATGTTCGATGCTCGTGAAGTTTTTAAAGGAGAAGTCTCAGCTCATTTACTTAACGTGAGACCACATATTTGTAACACACACGCGCAATAAAGATGCGATTAGCCATGCCGAGATTTGACGGCTTGCTATATATTACGTTTATCCGTGATCCAAGGAAGGCTGCTTTAAATGCGACCATCCTCTCCCCCACAGGCCGGGGGGGGGGGGAGGTCAGAACGTGTTTTCTCGTAAGGTATACGTGAGGTCATTTTTATAGCCCCTGGCGTAGTGTCCCTAATTACGACACGTACTAGTCTGCGCAGCCGCTCCCTTATTTATATGGCTTTTGTTGCGACGCCGTAAAATAAATGGGCTTTACAGACAGCTTATTCATGCCATAAACGGGTTAGGCCCGTCTACGCTAGACCGCACGCAAGCATTGTCCACTAATTACCAAACTGGATTACTGAAGGAGATACAAAGGCGTAAAATTTGAGTGCTGAAGATAATTTAGATTATGAGCTATAAAGTGCAGCGGTCAGCCTGTCAGGCTGGGTTTCTGTGGGCTATCAGTTTTCATTTTATTGTTAAGCTTGTCTTGAATGACCGTTGGAATGTCTCGTTACAGGTCAAGTAAACAAAACCAGCATACCAGGGTAGAGCGAGAGGAGAGACAGAAGGAGAGCCTGCGAGAGGAAGAGAAGCGAGAAAAAGGCGAGGGGAAAGACTGGCAAAGAGAGAGAAAGAGAGAGAGAGGGACAGAGAAAGAGAGAGAGAGAGAGAGAGAGAGAGAGACAGAGAGACAGACAGACAGACAGACAGACAGACAGACAGACAGAGAAAGAGAGAGAGAAAGAGAGAGAGAGAGAGAGAGAGAGAGAGAGAGAGAGAGAGAGAGAGAGAGAGAGAGAGAGAGAGAGAGAGAGAGAGAGAGAGAGAGAGAGAGAGAGAGAGAGAGAGAGAGAGAGAGAGAGAGAGAGAGAGAGAGAGAGAGAGGAAAGAATGTGAATTAGGTGGAAAGCGAAGGGATGGAGTGAGACAGGTGCTTTCCGTTTTCACGGCGCCATTCGGAATAGGATGTTTTAAAACTCCCAAAAATGCGTAGAGAGATTGTGTGACAATCAAATAGAGCTCCAGAAAGCTTCAAGCAGATAAAGAAGGCATAGCATGCTGTGGCAGCCTTACATAGCCGAAGACGCCCGCCAGTCCGAAAGAATTTGAAACGGTTCAACTGCTGCGTACACTAATTTTTCGTTACAACGGCCTAAAATGCAAATGCGGCCCTAGCGCAAAGAACCCACGCGGTCAGCCTCCCCGTTCGACACATGCGAAATGTCTGCTGCGTCACCTCCGGCTCCGTGGCACCCCGCGCCGGCCCGACCGGGCAGTGATCCCGACGGCGCCAGCGTCGTCAAGCCGCCTGGCCAGCGGCCCGCCGCGACAGACCGCGCGCTAGATCAGCTGTGACACGCAATCAATCTCGGCCCAGGCGTCCGTAATTAGGCAGCTCCGTTTGGAGGTCAGCGTCGAACGTCCCCGAACGCGGCTATAACGCGCTACCCTTTGTCAGGCGCCGGCTAGAGGAAAGCCGCCCTCGGTTTTTGCCGGGGCCCTTTCGGGATGAACCCGACGCAAAACAGCCGGCCCGAGGCCCGCTGAGGGGGAGGGGGCGAAGGCCGGCGCTGACCGGCCGGCGGGCCGAGACGTGGGGTTCAGGCACGCAGCATCAGCTCCCGATCTCCGTACTCCATAATGCAGCGTGGGATGCGATGTATGATTAGGATGCGGCGCAGCGCAGGCTCCGTCAGTTTAGGATGACCACATACAAGAAAGCGAGACAGCTTCGGGGAAGGGTGCTAACGAGTCTCCGAGAGTCAATCTGAGCGGTCGATCAGTCCACGCGAGAGAGGCGATGTTCGGAATGAATTAATCACGGACCGGCGATAAGATTCTGTAAAATGTTCTGTTCAATTCCGCGTGGCAATAATCGCCGATGGAACTGGCGGAGCGACAGCCGCGTGGGCAATCTAAACGCCCGCACCAGTCATTATTGAATTACCACAGATCACTGCAACCAGCGCAGGTCATAACGTTCGAGATCATCCGGAAGGCTTTGGAAGTGTTTCCACAAGGAATCTGTCTATCCACGCTCGATGAAACTAGACCTTGTCAGTTTGCAGCAACGACAGGCCTTGTCAATGATGCAGCATTACGATGAGTTGTCAGTATCGGTGATACTAGCCCGCTAACATACACTGATCCCTCGGCTAGAGCGACGGAAGAAACCAGCAGAAAGCTTGCTATCCACGAAATCCGAAGATATCAAGATTTACCTTTTCGGACCAGTCAGTGATTCATCAGGGCAAGCCAGCAACTAAGAACTGAATACATTTTCCCAGTGCGACAAACGGTATGTGCGGTTAGAATGGCCCCAACACCTCGCATGAAATCAGTTTAAATAAAGTATAGTGGTCTGAGAATATCGCGGGCTAGAGTGGAAGTGGACCTATGTTAAGTCAAGACATAATCACAGTCCGCAGACATTCTTCTGCATTAACTAAGCTGAGCACGTTTCCAAGTTGACTTTCGGTGCTCTGAAACCTAAAAAAGAGCAAACGATGCGTAAGGAATGTTACCGCTCTTTCGCAACTAGCGACTAAAAAGATCGGCAATTATAGTGAAAGCCGCTCCCCAAACGTCAGAAATGGCGCTAAACCTCAGTACCCCGGCATTCCACGGGACCAACCATAACTGCGAACCGATTCGACTGAAGATGTCAATGGCTACATCAAGCTGTCAACGCTGACAGCTATCACTTCCATGGACTCGGAAGGACCCCGCTGACGGAGGCAGCTTAAGCATGGCCGGCGAGGGATGGCCCAGGCCGTCTCGTCGGTGAATTATTTCGCTGCCAGTGTTATTTATACCAACTCTACGTCATCCGCGGTGGAGAATCTGAGGCCGTCGCATCAAATCGGCACTGGATGCGTGAAGAATTTGATGAAATTTTTATCCAGGAAGCGAATCAAATAAAACCGATGTTCCTGGTTGCGGCACGTGACTTCGCGTCACTAGTGGGAAGGTCAGAAAAACGGCATACCCCAAATGCCGAGCGGACCGCAGCGTTCGGGAAGGCTCCCTCCCCTCGTCGCCCTGTCCGCTTCCGTCAAAGCGCCGTCAGGACCGCTGCGCGGAGACTCGTTTCGCTCTGGCGATCTCCTCAGG
Organism: Pollicipes pollicipes; assembly: GCF_011947565.3. Classification (NCBI taxonomy): domain Eukaryota; kingdom Metazoa; phylum Arthropoda; class Thecostraca; order Pollicipedomorpha; family Pollicipedidae; genus Pollicipes; species Pollicipes pollicipes. Next base: position 41,494,329 of record NW_023597034.1, on the reverse strand, counting down.
CGGGCGGGCGAGGTGGGGGCCGGCACGCTTCCCCATGCGAAGGAGGCATACAGGGGTAGATAGTCAATGCCAGACGGGAGCAGGCGGGGTAACCAGGGCGACCTGGCTCTGTTTCCCTGCTGGCACGGACGGATGGCCAGGACGCAGCCAGCACATGTGCAACGAAGCGGGTAAGTTAGAAGTGTTTGAATTTTGATTGCGGCTGTTTGGACCAGATAAGGTCACCTTCTTCCTGAAAGAGCTGCCCGGCATGATGAGGCGGGGAGGTAGCCAGAATCTAAGTCGCAAGCCAGCGCCATCGCCACCAACACCATCCAGAGGGGCTGGCGCGGGAGGAAATGCCTGTCTGGCGTCATCGACCAACCGTCCACAGCGCTGCATGGGCGCCCCTCCTCTGTCGCAGCCCGGCGGCGCGGCAGGCTGCCAGACCGGTTGGCGATAGCTCACTGTCTACCCCAATGCATACCGGCCGGCTAATAGCGTTTGATAGCGCCACTTTTTGCGCGCCCCGCGCCGGCAAAAACACCAATCGTATCACCAGTTTTGCAGCCCGGTCTTACCAGGGTGTTCGTTCTTTTAGTGCTTGGTGAGGCTGAGGGAACGACGAGGTTTACACTTGCACGCGCGCGTGCGCAGTGGGTTGGCATGTGCCTGATTTTAACGGGTGCCGTTTGTAGCCCGGGCGGCATATCACGTAAATCGTGGGGTATATTAGACAACGATTACGGGTGGCAGCCTGGTCAAAGCGTTCCAACCGCCTGTCACTCGACGGCTTGAAAATGGAAGGTATTGACTGACTAGCACGGGGTTTGGGAATGACAACACCGTGTTGGAGCGCGCAGAGACAGTTTGACAGTCTCTATCGGCCGCGTCTACACGGCAGGGAGGCTCCAGGCGCGGTCTAAGCCGAGGGCACACCATCGCGCACCTTTTGATGGATCGCCAGCGACTGCGGGCGTCATCCTGGCGCTAAAGGGCCATGGCGCAGCCGGGAGGCGAACACGGCCCCCTCAAGTAGGAGACGTTGGCACCAACCGCTCCGCCATCACGTCCCTCTGGAGCTCGGTATGAAGCGCCTGGTACTCGACATCGTTAGTTGGTAGAGTCTTACAGTACTGCTTTCCAATGATCGATTGTCCTCCTGAGAACGACCGCGCTTGAACGGCTAGATAGCGTGGCGCCTCGCTCACGCACAGCAACACTGTGATTTCGATAATTCGTGAGCAAGTTGTAAATTTTGCAGGCACCTGGTTGCTGGCTGGTTTCGCTGGTTGCGTTCCCGTACCGCCCTCGACGGGCGTGCCTCTGCGCTCCCCAGCGCAGGTACTCGAGAAGCTGGCGATGAACCACCAGACCCCGCCGGCTCCGGCTCCGGCTCCCTGGGAGAGGGCGGCACGTGCACTTAACACTAGGCACACCTCTGAAAAGATCAGCACGCGTTAGTACCAATTATGGATGTCATATGCAGATCTGCGATTTCTTCTAATTTATGCCTGTGTCCATTTGAGACGTTGTATGCAACAATTCCTGCTACCTTCACGTTGTTGCTAATTTTGTAGCGGTGTTTCTCATGCTGTTTGTGACCGGAAACAGCTTCTGCCATTCAAAATACCGTAGCACTTTTATAAAGGTGCTATTGACCTGAGTATTGAGCTGTACCACGCTCATCTCTGGGTCCTGCCTACAGCCCATTTGGTAACCCGTCGCTGATATGTTTGACCCTGATAACCTCTGTGTGCAAGATTAATCGTTTTTGGGTTGAAGAACGGCATGTGTTTTCGACCAACGGCCTCAGGACGGGTTCTAAACGATGCAGCCTACCAGGAATCACAACCTGATTATAGAGGAACAACACATCACGATAGTTACAAATCGTTTGCTATCCTGGGACGAACATATCTTATCTTTCCCTCCATATCGTTTGCAATACATGGCTCGCCATAACTTCAAACGGAGCTCAGCAAACTGACATGCTGTCAGCGGTTGCATGCGCCTTCACCGGCCACGTCGGCAGTGTCGCTGCACGTTCCAATCGCGTGTAACTGAGGCTGGTGGAAAGTGCGTAGCTTCTCCAGTGAAAGGTCAAGGATTACTGCAGTCTCTGGCACATTGCTACAAATGAGTCGTGGTGGGAAGTTTCACTCAGTAAACCGAGCTGAAAAGGAGGAAGATTAACTGCGCATCGCATACGACTTGTGATCTCAAATATTTTATTGGCTTGCATGTATGGTAAAACTGAATATTGAATATTGAATATTGAGTCAGGCATATTGCAGTCCTTCATAGCTGATCATTCAGCATTTGTTCGAAAAATCGATCGCTCTCGAATCTGTGGGAAGAGCTTCACCTACAAGAGATCACCTGTACCATATCAAAAACGTAGCACAGCAGCAGTGCGAGACATGAGGCGCCGCCCGGCACGTGTTACGGAGAGCGCGCGCGGAACTAGGATGTCGACGTCTTTGGTACAGCGGACAACAAGGCTAACAAAGCTTTAGATTTAGCGTAAACCAGTGCAACTTCAAACATCGTCTGAAGCGTCTTCTATGGTGTGTGTGCCATGGTGACACGCAGCGTGTTTGCGTGTACACTGCTCGGTGTTTGGTGTGCGTGAAATTACCCTGTGCCATGCGATTTGCCTTAGTTTGTATCACGACGCATGATACTGAAAACCCGTGCAATCTGATTTTCAAACAGACCTCAACTTCATTACCATTGCAGCGCACTAGCAAGTGCAACGTGTTGGAAGTTGATTCTAAAACACAATCTTAGCAAAGGTCCGGGTGTGCATGAGTTACATAACCTGATAGGAGATATAATGCAGGGACGCGCTTTTCATAACTTAAGTTCAAATACGGGATTGTGAACCAGATTGGTTAGCGCGAGTGCCGGGTCAAATCGGTATCGTTTTTGAAATGGCTCGAATCTAACCGCAGCGATATCATTGCTGGATCGTCCATGGGATCTACCGGTCTGCTGTTCAGTGGCTGGCTACCTGCCGCGGTTTTGGTGATCATACGTTGAATAAATATTAGTTTGTAGTATTGATGCCCGCACAAAGTACAGTGACATCACAATCCCGTCGGCAATCAGGATCTGCTGATTCAATATCCTGACGAATGGCAATGCTGATGCTTGCGAGCGCGGCAATGCAGTGCACAATCGGCTGTGCCTTGGTTGTAAAGAACTGATAGCATGACGAACCGGCATAATACCAACGCGAACTGTGGGCTGGACTTCAGGATAAGTTTACATCATGCCCGCCGCATATCATGAAGTAAAATAGCCATACAGGGGCAGAGTTAAAGAGCTCAGTACAGCCTACTGCATGCCTAACATAGCTATTATTCTCGGAAGAAGTAGAAGCCTTCTTGCCATCTCGTGCATGATTGTAGACGCTTCCAAAAATAAACAGTCTTATCTTCATATCAAATGCCAGTGATGATGTTGGATGTGACTCACTCAGACTCACTATGGCCCACTCAGATCATGACTCGCTCAGAAATGCAGGCAGAAATATCATGCTCCCGCGTATGCTTGGCGTGAGAGCATTCATGCTTTAGGCCCGTTTGCAACGACGACCTTTTGGGCAGAAGTACCAGCGCCAGTGGATCTGACACCTTTAGAAAGATACCGAGCAGTCTGGCTTTCCATCTCCGTCTAGCGAGCATAGTCCACATTCCATTCAAAAGGAAAGTGTAAGGCTGCGAAAAAAGCATTCGCAATCAATGTGCTGGGGTGCCGATAGTGTAATGGTTAGCGCGTTAACCACTGCGCCTGGGAAACCTAAAGGCACGGGGTCCGATTCTCCGCAGCGCCCGCCCTTCCTGCCAGAATGAGAGACAGGTGACACCATATAAGCTCAACAGCTGAGTGCGTCGTAAGGCCCCAACGACAGCAGCAACAATAAATGCGCGGACAAATTATGTCCCATCCTGGCCAGCCGGACAGGAAGCACTTAGACATGTGCGCGGCACTCAGGCCCCAACCACGCCATGACCTCGCAAGGCGTCCGGAGCATCAGAGGAGAACTGGGACCGCTGCATCACCAGTGATTACAGCGTATGACTTGGTCACAGCTTTAATGATGCATCGTGCGAAGGCGCTTGAAGCTCCACGCTCATGCCAAACCAGAGATGTGTTCACCGCGCGGGCTCATCCGCAACGGGGCGCAGTTAGCGCTGTAAGGTCGCCTCTCGTGCCGTATAAGCAATGCGAACATATGGGAGGAGGACATGCTGTAAAGCTGGTGATTGAACCGAAGGGCATATCACTAAATAGTTGCATGCTGCTGTCCATCTTTGGAATTTAAACACAACGCCCTCTCGAACCCAAAATATGGGTCGCCATTTTCCCTCCACAGCGTAAAAGCACTACCTGGACATTTGCCAAATGCGTGGCCTACAGCAACATGTTCACCAATGAACTGGCGGAGAGCATGCGTTGAATCAAATACATAGTCGTGTAAATCCACAGTAGCATAAATGTGGAAACCTTCCTTCAAGATGGGCTTATCTCCTCCAACAGGAAAAGTGTATGCGAGATGTGCCTCAAGCTTCCAGTGAGCGGACCAGGATGGTCTTCGATGTTAGCCGCGCCCCATTTCACGGAGCACCCTGTATACGAGAAATATTGACGCAGTGTAGATAGCTTTTACGCCCACCTGATGCCACCCTCTGTTGCCTGCGATCTCGCTGAAACTCTCCGTCGCCGTCATCCTCCTTGGTTCGACGTAGGGCTGCTTACAACGTTGACCGCCAGCGAGACTGCGTGCGTAAGAGCAATGAGGAGCCCGACATCAGGCACAGATACCGCAGGTCCTAAAAGCGTCAGGCTGTTGGAGCACGCCTGACCCGCTCACTCGTCGGGCCTGCATCAACGTTTTCAGGGCCCTGTGTGACCCTGCGCTCCCGCAGCGAGCCACCCCTGTTCACCCCTCACGCCACTGGGAGTGAGGCGTGGCACGCGGTGGGCTGTGGGGGTGCTCTGGAGCTGCCTACCTCCTGAAGTCAATGTCTCGATGGTCGTTTTCATGCCGCGAGGTCTCGTGCTGGATCCTAATGCTGCCGGCCATCACTGCCCCATGGAGCTGAGCAGTCTTGAAACCGATGCTAGACAAACATATTTGGCTGGACCACCTTTTTGCTCAGCGCATTTGCCGTTTTTTTAAGTGCTTAGGTCACTCGTTTATAATTTTCCGTGTTTTACCCTGTGACGTATATGTAATGTGACTCCATTCGCACATTAGCACGTGCGCATGGAATGGTTCGTGAATGTAGATAAGACAGAAGTAAGAACTGTATTCGTTGCAGAAAAACCAATAAATTGGAAAGATAGATGTGTTGATATCTCGGCAACGTACATTTGTCGACACGAATGTTCGTTTCGATAAAGGCATGCTGCCGAAATATCAACGCATCTTCCTCTCTGTTCTGCAGGTTTTCCTACTAGGAATGAATCTCAATTTGAATAAGGCTACCACTGCTGTTTTACATACGTGCACAGTGCTCCTCGTAAATGCACTTCAAAACTCGCGCAGGGCGTGTAAATATGCACGAGCTAAGTTGAGCTGAACTAAACAGGCTAACAATATGTGAGCCAATGTACCTTTCTGAGCAAATAGAATGGTACAAATGTTATCCTCATCCACGTAAAAAAAAACAGCAGCTTGATCCCAAATTATCATTCTATTACATTCCTCCCTCGCTCTGTCAATTACTCGAAGGGAGTGAGTTAGACACTTTATACTTGCGTGTTTGTTCTGCCTTTCCCTACAAGCGACGCTGCTTTATGCCTTATTGCTGCTGCGCCAGTGATCTAGCATTTTTTTGCAATTAAAATGGGAGGCACGATCGAGCGACAAAACATTAGATTGTGTATGCTCGACGAAAGGGAAAGCTCCACATTTGCATGTGGTTTTGAACTGAAATAACCATTTTGAAGATCATTCGGTCTAGCTAGCAGCTCTGTTTTTTTTTAAAGGTCTAAAACGTCTCTAGTTTCTGAGCTACACGCCCGCTAAGATGTGCCGACTATTTCGGGGAGACTGCTTCATTCTCACCCCAGTATTCATGAAGCCATAAAACGTCATTTGATTATTGTCATTCTATTGAACATGTGCCGATCAAGGTCAAGAAACCATAATTGTCGAGTCGTTCATGCCTGATGTTCGTGACCACGATTTCCAGATATAATGGTCGTCAATTGGCTCTTAATCATTTTTGTGCAAGGCACGATAACATAATGAGACAAAAGTATTTCCGGATCACTGGCGCAACAGCACTAAGGTCATTCATACCTGGCGTTCATTGTAAGGTTGTTCATTCATTTGTATGGTCATCCATTCATTTGTAAGGTCGTTCATACCTTGTCCTTCATACCTGGCGAATTTCCAGGTCACTGGCACAACAGCAATAAGGTCGCTCACACCTGGCGTTCATTGTAAGGTCATTCATTCATTTGTATCGTCGTCCATCCATTTGTAAGGTCGTTCATACCTGGTCGTTCATACCTGATGAATTTACAGATCACTGGCACACCAGCAATAAGATCGTTCATACCTGGTGTTCGTGAGCACGATTTCCAGATATAATAGCCGTTAATTGGCTCCTAATCAGTTTTGAGCAAGGCGCGATAACGTAATCAGACAATAGCGAATTGAGGAATATGCTTGCTGAACAGAGATGTTGTACTGTAAGCAGCAGTCTTTCCTACTTTAAAGAATACCAACAGTTACAAGAAAGCTTATTTCAACATGTCTGATGCTTGATTCAACATCTTCAAATGTGGAAACATTGCCTTTGACAATCTTGCAGCGCTTTTTGAATTTTTGAGCACCCATTGCTCATTTACAAGACAACTGCGCCAACTTTTTGTGGTCCAACCTTTTTTTTCGAAAGGCACTTGTGGGCATTTCTAAACCACAAATGGTCAACTTAGTTGCGGTCGACGTTCGGCGAGCCGGAAGGTATTCTCTTATCATCTGGGGTTGCTGCGTCAGTCAGTAGCTACTTGATGACAATCATCCTTGTTTCAACGGTCTTTGCATGTGGACAATAATAAAACTGCTAAAGTTTTCAGCACCAGCGCTGCACGCATTCGGGAAGAAAGTCTCCCACGCTCGTTAGAGTGCCTTTTCAGATAGAAAAGGGACTTAGCCCGTCCAAATGCCAAATATTCTACACCACCTTGGAGGGGATCATGGACTCCGTACGCTAGATGGAGTGACGGGCTGAGTATACAGCATGTCGAAGCCATTCGGTCGCAACTCCGGACCAGAAGCTCCTATTTAAACGCCACGTCGCAACGTAGCTGTGAAGGCTAACGGAGCACTTGGTCTGATGATTTGGTCGCGGTAGGCAGGTCAAGGACACGAACGGAGGATTGAGCCGGAACAGTGGTTGTGGTGTATCGTGAAATCACATGGCTGATCAATCCTTGCACACATCCGGATATGTGCATAGAGAGTCATCGCAGCGCGGCGAAATCACACATGAATCAGATAGAGCTGAAGCAACATAAATCTCTTATCGAGTTGACTGTTCATGCTAGCTGCACCGGTCAGTCGCTAAATTACGATGCCCTGTCTCGAGACGTTCTTGCTTCGCATCTGTTCCTGCCTGGCGTCGTATGTGAAATTGAAACTTAAAACGAAATTGTTTTGTACGCATGTGCATTTTTATGTGGGCAGTTCAATGACTCGCTGTAAGACGCCAGGCGGTACGCCAAGCTACGCTCCAGACAATAAGCTATGCTGAAAAAGCTATGCTCCAGGCCAATGGCGATGCTGAACATGCCCACATATGATCACTCGCCACGCACGCTCAGTTTCATGTTCTTACTGTGCTGGCGCCGGCCCTGTGCCATAACATGTTACTATATTTGTTGCTTTTATGTTATTTCACTTTGCCGCTGACCGAGCTTTCTGTTGTTCACGCAAATAAAGTGAGATAAAGTGGAAAAATATAATGTACACTTTTTCTGGTGAAAGACTGTTAACTTCGCTGGACATAAAATACGAATGGGTATTTGGATTTATTATTAAATACAATATATATTACTACGCACACACACACACACACACACACACACACACACACACACACACACACACACACACACACACACACACACACACACACACACACACACACACACACACACACACACACACACACACACACACACACACACACACACACACACACACACACACACACACACACACACACACACACACACACACACAGATATATATATATATATATATATATATATATATATATATATATATCTCT
>NW_023597034.1:41443743-41485032 GCF_011947565.3 Pollicipes pollicipes | reverse complement strand
CGAAGGGATCATCTTATCATTTACTGTTTTCCCTCGTGATCATTTTCGTTTTTGTTGCTGTCAGTGTATTCTGTGACATCGGGTAATGACACTCAAATTGCACTGACGTACTGAACAACCAGGGGAAGCAAGGGAATGCTATCCAACTGCTCTTCCCTGTCGTCTATTTGCCTTGACCGTTGGCTCGGTCGCCGGCCGGTGTGAACGTTTCCAATGGTCCGGACCTGGGCCCAGGTCCCGCTAATTAATACAGTCAGCCCCAGCGTCGCGCCAGATTGGACGGCAATTACATTCACCGCCGGGCAAGGCCGCCGGCCGAGAACTGGCTGCATAATTGCGGTCTGTTTTGATTGATACGAACGCACAAAAAGCGTTGAAAACAAGTGATTTGCGTGGTCTAAATGAATTTTGACGCTGCTTTATTGCAAAGCGTGGCAATTAGACGCGTGGTTTATGCAGCGGGCTGGTCGATAATGGCGGCGATGTTTTGGTGGCCGCTGGCCGGCTCTGTCGGACGGCCGACTGCAGGGCGCGCGCGCGGCTGCGGCTAATCAGAAGCCGACGTCGGACAGTCGACAACAACACGCCGAGCCTGGCTATCAGCCGCGGCCGCGCTGTTTCGCTGCGCAAGTTCTGTGTTTATCACGGCGGTCGATCTCGTGCTGGCCGGCGTCGTGTTTTGAACTGCGCGGTGCCTCAGGTGGCTGGACAGTGCGCGATTGGAATAATTGCGTGATGCGGACCGTTAGGAACGCCGAGAGCGGCTACAGGCCGTTAGCGTGGCAGCGCTGCAACGCGCGTGCAATATGAATTTCGCAACGAGAGGTGTACTCTACTTGTCTATGTGCTATCACTTTTCTAATCTTACGTGTTTTGTTGTAGGTCTGCACAAATCGGGCTACGGGAAACGCGGAAAGTGCTTGATTTCAACACACAGTCGCAATATGCAGACATCCACATTTTACCCTTACAGCGAAATGTGTCAAAGGGTAGCAAAAAGCCCAGCTTTGCGCCCCTGCAGCCGCGTGATTAGTTTCAGGGCTTGATGGAAGGCTGAACACTTCGTGTGTGGGCGGGGTGATGCAGTGTTCCCAGGCCATGTTTGTGTTGTTCAGGATCTGATCAGGATGGGGTGTGGATCGGGGTGTGGATCGGGATCACAAGCGCCGGATCCTTTTCCCTCACAGCGGCAGTTCACCACATAGGCGCCAAAAGCCCGGCATGGCTCAGAAGGCTCACTCGGCTGTAGCTGCTAAACCCACAATGGGATGAGGCTTGTGCCACATATGTATGAGGTGGGTGAAACGTTTTAAAGGCAGTGCGATGTGTTGGCTTAATATTACGGTGACATAGACATTCCGGCATCACATCATCCTCGTATGTTTGGGTTGTGATGATCAGAATTAGTTTGGTTAGTGCTGGATGAGGTCGGTTGTGCCTAGCCGAGCGGCAGTCATACCTACTCCACGCCCTGCCCACCTAGCTCTCTGCAACTGGACCCAGGCATATTGCGGTACAGGGTACTAGGTCCTCTCCGCACCTGTACCCAGCCAGACTATTGTATAGGGGATAACGTTAGACAACGCGAATGCTGAACACTTGCCTGTCTGAGTAGTGACACAAGCCAGAGTCACGTGTTCTGCTCATTTAGAATCAAACAAATTAATTAATCCTCCGATGTACCGGGTCTTGATCCGCTTCACAGCTAGCATACGCTGAAAATCTGTTCATATTGAGACCATTCTCAAGAAGACGTCTCAGCGTTTGCAGAGTACTGGCGTAGGACATCGCGCTACCATTGCGACACCCTTCGACACCGATTTTCTTTGTAACGTCAAGTACATTCAAGTTTTCAGCGAATTGTAGCGATCATGCGTTTGTTACCAGACCGGTGGCAACAGCAACGCCGTTTTATACGCTGTTAGGAGGAGGGTTTGGCCAGTTATCCCGCAAGAAATGGAAAGGCTTGATTTGCACACATACGTTGAATGCGTCTGCTAACAGCAAGTCTAAACAACGCCTGGCCACGTTTTACCGCTGAAGTACCCGATACGTGAATATGATTAGTTTGACTTGCATCAATAACGTCATTAACCTCTGCTTCACGCAGAAAATTCCAGCGGAAAGTGTATTTATACAGCACATTTGAACCAATGGATTTCCCTGGCGACGAGATAATGGATAATATTTCGTATCGTTATCCTGTACCTTTGTTGAGTAGTTTCTGGTCTATGCGCATGGAGCTACGGCATTAGAATAAATCAGCCATATAACCTTACACTGGATGAAATGACAAAGCGACTGCACACAAAAAACGACAGTCAAGCGCCAGCAGCCCCTGGCAGCCCCTAGCAGCCCTTTATTCATTAACCTCATTCGATCCAAGTAATAATTAACATGACGTCTACCCCAAGCGGAAAAAAATAGATTGTGCGTAAGGCACCGCGCCTGTCGGCATCCGCGGAGTCTGCCACAGTGGAATGCGGCTGCCCTTGATGCCGCAGGCTTGCGTTTTCTTCGAGCCGCTCGGCCGGGTACGGCGGGCACTCGATAATCAACACGCCAGGTGCCAGTCATCGGGCATCCGCGTACGGCTCCGGCTATCTCCGCCAGACAGACCGATTGTCCGCGCCAACAGCGCTGCCCTGTACTGTCGAGACGGGCGTGCGGCGCCCCGCGGACGCGCCCTCCGGCTGTACGCGCGCCCCTCCCCCTCCAGGGAGAGGAGACGCGGCGCGCGGCGCGGGGCGGAGACGCCGTGGGTGCGTCTCGCTGCAGGAGGCTGTCGGTTCGAGTGCCCCTTGGGGTCCCATGGCTTGTGATGAGGCGGCCTCGTCGACGCCCTCAGAACTGGTCGGTGACAAGACGAACTCGGAATACCTGTCTGGAGGTGGAAACGCTCCGCCCAACGTCATACGCTCGCATAAAAACGCAGACCGTTATCACACACCATCGTTCGGCAAAACGAGCAGCCCTGGAGAACACCGAGCAGCGGCGTCAAACCAGCACACCACAAAAACCGCCTCCCACCGCCATCTGCCCCTCCCCCCGCAGACACGAGCCCGCTGACCTTTCCACCGCCTCCAGCCCGCTGCCCGCGTCAGCCGCGCCAACCTCCGGCAGCCGAGTCGCCCCCGGACGGCGCGGGGCGCGGTGCGGGAGGGGCGGCCCCCCCGCCGGAGCGAGCCGCGAGCGGCGGCCCCCGCGTGCCCGGCCACCGCTGCGCGGCGCCGCTCATTACCATGCAGGGCCGCGGAGGCCGCTGCATTTGCATGCGGCCGCGCCGTAACTGGAGCAGGCGGCTGGGCGAGCGGCGGCGCGTCGGCGGCCGCGGCCGACGGCGCCCGGCCCGGCGGCGGCCGCGACGGCCGGACGCCGCCGACGCCGCCGCAGACCGGAACGACGGCACGACCGCCGCTGACCGGAAGGGAAGCGCGGCGGAAGGGAGGAGGGACGGCGGGGAGAGGCGGCTGGGGCGGGGTCGTCCCACGCTCGGTGTCCCGCGGTCCGACGGACGACTGGGGGCGGACCAGCGAGGGTACTGACTGAACAGGAGTGACGTGCCGGTGGACGGCTCAGAACTGCTGATCACGGAACAAAAAACTGAACACTACAAGAAGAGCAAGGACTTATCTACTGCTAATGGTTGACTCTAGATAACTTGAGCCACGTACCAACGCAACTGAAAGATGACAGACTCCGCTTTCGAAAGCGTCGGAGTGACTCAGTCAGGGGCTGGGGCACTGGTCGGTAATGGAAGTAGTAGTCATAGACCGGCAGTTCTCCATCGATATTGTTCATACGAAAAGTCTCGCTGGTTTTCATTGGCATCTCGTTGGTCTTCACCGTGGCGAGTTTCGACGGACCAGTGAAATCTTGCGGGCGCCATTTTATCTCAACATGAACACAGGACACAACGGAGCCCGTTCCATGGCTCTGGCACGGACGGTCTGGAATCCACGATGAAATCGCAAATGACTGTTATCTTCCAACAATTATGCGAGGGCACTACGCAGCACAATCATGTGATAGATGCTAACCAGGGGTCCTGAGACTCAAGCAAGGCCGAGGCGACACGCGAGTCGCCACATCCGTCACCGGGGGCGTCTCCGCCCTTTATCCGACGAAGGTCTGGCCACAGCGCGATAACCGCCGCCATTCAAGCGCGGAATTGCGGAACTATTCCAATTAGATATTCAGCCAGACGCGAGCCCACGGACAGCCAGCGCGCCCGAGAGACGTCGGAGCGGCCGGGGCCACCGCGTGAGCTGATTGTTAATTGACCGCACTATCTGGAGCAATCGCTCCTGCAGCTCATGAGAGAGGCGAGCTTGCCTCATGTGCCGGCGAGAGCAGGCCCGGAATGATCCGTCATGCTGGCCACCAGCGCCACCATCAGCGTGACGGGGTCGGCACTCCCCAACTACAGGCTGGCCGGGCCGGAAAAAATGGCCCGGCCATGAGATAAGTTGTGTCAAATTGGGTGGGCGTGCTGCGGGCGTGAAGCTCGGGAGAGACGTGTGTCAGGCATTGTGCGGCTGACGGGTGAAAAGACGTATCTGTTTGGAGCTTGTAGATAAGCTACAAGCCTTTCGTAAATGGAGGCGACTACAGTTTGCCAGCTGACTTATTAGTCCATTGAAGACCTGGGACCGATTGGACTGATAACACAAAGACGAGGAAAAAATGTAGGACAACCACGCGGGAACGCTTTACGCATATGCACGCTCTATTTACCATCTTTTGTTCTGTTCAGAGTGTATTGACAACCACGCGGGAACGCTTTACGCATATGCACGCTCTATTTACCATCTTTTGTTCTGTTCAGAGTGTTATTGACAACCACGCGGGAACGCTTTACGCATATGCACGCTCTATTTACCATCTTTTGTTCTGTTCAGAGTGTTATTGACAACCACGCTGGAACGCTTTACGCATATGCACGCTCTATTTACCATCTTTTGTTCTGTTCAGAGTGTTATTGACAACCACGCGGGAACGCTTTACGCATATGCACGCTCGCTTTACCATCTTTTGTTCTGTTCAGAGTGTTATCAGTAACCCAAGGCTGCTAATTCGTTAAAGGTCGCAGGGGATAAGGAAAAATGTACAATGTCGTGTGATCAATGTCGCAGGCGAGGTTGGCGGACCACTGAGCGGCGTGCCAACACGAGAACACTGTTGAGAAACGCCGTCGCTCGGGTGAATGATTGGCAAAATGCGTGGAATGGAAGAGACTTGGCGGTTCGTCAAGCCTGGCACCAAACCGCCAAGCTTTGGGACCATTCGTGAGACTGGCAGCGTGGAAGGCGGGGACGAACGTTTCCAGAGTCGTTGCGATGCACAAGTGGGGCTGGTTAGGTTAGGTTAGGTTAGGTTAGGTTAGGTTAGGTTAGGTTAGGTTAGGTTAGGTTAGGTTAGGTTAGTGGGGCTGCTGCCACAGTTTTATTGTTTAAGATTGCACGGATCGTCGTTGGCCAAGATATTTGCGAGTGCACCACACTACTAGGGGAACAATGGTGGACAGTCACGCGGAGATGCAGTATTGTGTAACACCGACTTTGAAGTATAAATTTTAGATGCAGCGCGAGACAAGGAAGAGTTTAAAAGATATCTGAAACGCTGCAAACTTGCAATCTTTGTTTGAGGCTTGATACGTGAATGTTCTCTTCAAAAATGACTTCAGCAGCGTTTTACGGTAAGGTACGTTTAGAAGCAGGTCACTGTTCGTCACTATGGACACTGATCTCCTGTCCTTAACATACTTTTTAACCTTGCACTCCGCACGGGTTATCGAAACGCTTCGGCTTAGCTGTCTGTATTTTGGATAGCCCTGAGCACAGTGCCATGCATTCGGTGTAAGGATGTGGGAGCTGAGAAGATCTCTGGCCTTAGTTCCTTCATATTGCCAAAGTCTGCACAGATTTGCAACATTCTTTTTTATCTTACGCGTCATAGGTGTCTCCGTCATGGTCACTCCGTCCCCTCTTGGGCATGGAAAATGCTTAACACGTTCTGTATTTTCATAATGTATCCCAATGATTGGTTGAATCTTAGTTTAACCGATGCAATCTGCCATATTGAAGGCAGACAATCTTTGGCATAGGAGATAATGCCGAAAAAGCCAGGCACATTGTCAGCATTTAAAAGAAATGTGTAAGACCGCAGCAACAACCGAGAAGGTTAAATAGGGCGCAGTATTCATCGGCATACCTAGACATTCTGGGACTTTTGGATGACACACTGCCATCAGAAGTAGTCCCGGCGTCAGGGACGCAGCCAAAGGGGATGGACCATGTCACTCCACCCCTTGAGCCAGATACCAGATAATGCCAATCTGTTTCTATAAGATGCGCGGTCATTTCGCAGCGAGGCTGTTTAAATTTATTTGCAGGAGATCGAAGAAATACAAAGTTGTCCCACCCTGAAGAAAATTCTGGCTACGTGCCTGGCCGGCGTACAAAAACCTCCCAGTCTGCTCGTGTTTCATTACGCATCTCAGCGGCACGACCAAGCCAGTTTTTAGAGCAGTCTTTGCCGTCTTTTTCTGGACCTTATTGCCCAGGACTGAACGATAATTACCGGTGGACACGATGGCCGGGTCCGTCCAAGGCCATCCACTGTCCCCGGAGACAGACGCCGGGCCCTGGAGGGCAGCCCGTCCCGGGACCTTTGGACGGCTCGTCCCAGCATGCCGACCCCCGCAAGACCGGGGCGCACCGCGCGCCACACGCCGCGAAGAAACCGAGAGTCCTCGCGGCCGACCGCGCGCCGATCGGAGGTTTACGTTGCAACAGTGTGCCGCATTGCAGGCCCCACCCGAATAGTTGTGTAATTATGCAGATGATTGTTCCAGTGCAGCCGAAATGTCTTGATAATAGCTTGATAAAACACCGCAATACGTTGTCGTAAATGCAGTCTGATGCCGGGTCATGTCGTTACTCTGCTCCAGACGTCTGGGCGCTGGTGACGTCACTGGTGGCCGGGGTGGTCGACGAACCACGCTCCCGTTTCCGGGTTATCGCTACGCCAGCCCGACGCTCCAGGCCAGGGGCGTCCACTTTTGTACGGGAAACGGTGACGTCATCGCTGCAGGCTGCTGCCGCGAGTCTCCGGACCTCCCGTTCGGCGAACCTTACCACGTCAGCCAGCTGCAGCCCGGATACGCCTCCCACGCGCACTCCGTGAGACAACGGCCGGCAGGCCGTGGCTTGGTCGCCAAGGTGAAACATGGTGCCCCCAAGACAGCAGAGACGCGCGGTTACTAAGCGGGGTCTACTCATTCGCGCGAGAAATGTCTGGTTAATGACAGGGCGTGAATAGACCAGGCCGGTTTCACAACACTCCGCCAGGCATGACTGCCGCGCATTTCAGGCGTGCATGTAATATTGCTCCAGGGGATGGCCATGAGTTCCGACCAAGCGATCCGCTGTGGACCACCACCGGGCCAAAGACCCTCGGTCCAGCGCTGAGCAGCCCCCATCAACTGAATGTAAGCTGTCCGTGTTAGAAATATGATAACAACGTTGCGCTCATGCATCGGTGAGCAATGCGGTATGGCGACTGTCGCAGCGTTCACACTAACTTTCATTGACATTACCGTGATCTAAGCGCGTCGCATTTGAAGGGCGCTTGTTCTGGCAGCTCCGCGACACCACTTGGTCTTGTCATCTTCCGCCTGCAGGCATGCGCATGTTGATTAGGACATAGCGGGCTTCATCAATGTAACTTGCTCGTTCGTTTCGACCGGCTGGTGAGTGATGGTGTTCATAACTACAAAACAAATAATGTAAATGTAAAACAACATGTCTTATTGGCAACCTGCAGGTGCAGCGATGCGTAGCTTCCTTGTATTGTCCTTGAAGCCATACTGCCCGGCCAAGCAAGTGCAGAACAACTGCTAAATAAACTAATATTAATAGTTAAATAAACTAATAAAAATATATTAATAGAATAACCAAACAAATGAATCAAACGTAGCCGTACCACCAAACACGCGTTCACGATATCACAAACGTGGCACACCCACCCAAAGTGTCCCTGGCGGATCAACTCTTTGGAATTTTAGCTTCCGGCTCATTCCCGGGGTGGATCCTGATAAGCCACATGGATTCTAACGAGACACAGGGATCTTGACAAGATATGGATCCTGACAACACACATGCATCCTGACAAGGCGCATGCATACTAACAAACACAAACATCATGAAAAGACACATAGACCCTGACAAGACACATGCATCGTGACAAAACACATGGATCCTAACAAAATACATGCATCCTGACAAGGCGCATGCATCCTGACAAACACAAGCACTTTTGACAAGATACATGGATCCTGACAGGACACATGCATCCTGAAAAGGCACATGGATCCTGACCAAGCGCACGACCAAGAGGCAGCGGGTGCCGCGGTCGCCCCCCCCCCCCCCCCCCCCTCTGCGGACACCAGCTATTAGCCGGCGCAGGAGGCGCGTGTCCCTCCGGCTACCGAGTTCCAACCTTGGATGTCAACCGCAGCCATGAAGCAACGTTACCCAGAACCAGGCCAATGCAGGGCTACCCGTCGTGGCGTGAGCAGGCTGGCTGAACGCCGACACCCGTCGTTTCGGCTCGCAGTCTGTTTCACAACGTGTGCTCGAGCGGTTTGCCGCTAGAGTAGTTCTGCATTCAGGGAAATGCTATCTCAAAGCGTTATGCTTCTGTTGCATGCTTGGATTCAATTTTCTAGGCATCGTTGGAAAATCACAGCCAGAACTAGGTGATAGCGCTCCGGTCATGGAGCTGAAACTGGTTCTCAGGTCAGGTTACGCGGTTAAGTATCCGCAGCCGTTTTGGTGATGTCTGTTTCGAAGCCTAGCTTCTTTCAGCCTTCCAGAGGCCGTAACTAGTACATTTCATTCCGGGTGTATGCTATGAGCATGGACGTAACCATGCCTCTAATATTACTGGTCTGTTTCTGTTCTGATGCCATTTTGTATGGCTAAAACATAAGCAAGCTATAATCTGTCAAAAAGTAACTGGGGTACGGACCATACTGAGTCCAGTGGTGGTTAACCCATCCATCCTTGTCTCATCCATAACAGTTTAAAAAAGGTGTGGAATGTGACACGCGAGCACTCGTCCGGTCTCTCTCCGAAGCCAGTCAAACATGAACCTGCGTCATGCCTGCTTGGTGGGTTTTGCAGTGAAACCTGTCACCGTTCCCTGGTCCGTCACCAGGCAAGCGTGTGTACGAGGGCATCCGAGCGGCGAGATTCTCAACGGGTTTCTTTTCCTACAAGATTTGAAGCGCATGAGGTCAACTCCTATAATGTTGTGGGGTTGTGTCCCCCTGTGACCGCAAAATAACGTTAGTGGTTTTGGGTCCCGTTTACTGACGGAGCCCATTTGTAGAGACGTGATGGTGGGACAGCTCACCTACCAGTCATAACAAAGATAATGCCGACTGGCGGTCAGGAAAAGTTCCCTCAATGACGGGGGGGGGGGGATGCAGCACCCCTCAATCAACAGCCTCTTGGGCTAATTGCTGCGAAGCTCTACACCTGCTGGTGGTGATTAACATCGGCAATGCTACCCCTAACTAGAACATGTCGGAGCGCCGCGATAGATAAAACATGCAAGAAGCACAAAAACAAAACACATGCATCTGGAGCACGGTCCACCACAGGCTTGATGAAGGTTTGTCTCTTGACAGCACTCAATCATGTGGCGTTGCTGTCGGTCCAAATGTTTCGTGTGCGGTTGCTGGTCTTAACACGCGCCCGGATGGGCTCCTGGATACCCCTTGCTTGGGTGTGGGTCAATTTGACCCCCCTGAGATCTCGGGAACTAACAGATCTAAAGACACCAAATTCACAGGGTATGTTGATCTGTGCGTGAACTCACTTAGGTCAAATTTTGAGATTCCTAGGTGATGACCTTCGGGTCAAATAAGGTCAAACGAGGTCAAATTTCAGATTGGTCTCTAAAGCGCCCTAAAGATAGATAACCGCTTCAAAGCGAAAGATCATATGCTCATTTAAGGTCAGTGACCTTGTTTGACCTTTTGAAGGCTACGGTAGCCAAAATCCGCATCTGAAATCTGAAATCTATAGCCAAAATCTGATGAAACACTCCGTTGTTCCATCAGATTGAACGATTTCCTGGAAAATGGCTTCGCTGAAACCACGGCCTGGCTTCGACCTGCCATAAGTCAGCGGCCTTACAAGATACATTTAAATTTTTGTGTCAGACGCTCCGCTATTCAATTGTCTATAGCTATGCAAAATTTGGCGCCGCTACGCCGCGCTGTTTAGAAATCATTCTGGAAAAACCTTCATAGGAAGGTCAAGTTGATCCCCCACAACCGAGCGCGTGTTAAAAGGAGTGTTCCACATTTATATGTGGCTTTGAGTTGAAACAGCTATCTTGGAGACCTTTAGGTGCTGGCTACAATCCTACCCTTGTAAAGACCGAAGCCACTCTGCTTTTGAGCTACGCGCCCGTCAAAATGGGGCAAGGTATATCGGGGAGGGCGTTTTAAAGTCACCTTGGCATTCATGACGCCTTAATAACGTCATTCATATCCTGCCATTTTAAAAGCCATGCGGCGATCAAGGCCAAGCAAAATGTAATTGTCGAGCCGTTCATATATGATATTCGTGAGTACGATTTCCAGATATAAAAGCCGTCAATGGGCTCTCAATCAATGTTGTGCAGGGTCCGATGACGTATCAAACCATGACGCATTGAGGAGCATTTTTGTTAAACAGCGAAATGTGCTTTGTAGAGCAGTCTCTTCCACATGAAAAGTGTACCAATAGTTATAAGTGACCTTGTTTCATCATTTTGATGCTTGCCTCGATATCTCAAATGTGAAACATTCCCTTTAACTGGTGCCAAGATCCGTGCCATAACCAGATCCCCTGGGAAAACGCAGACCGCATTGACGCCACCGCGCCATTATCAGACACTGGCTCCCGCACTGCAGCGAGACGCTCCCACATTTCTGTCTGGGCTGTGACTTAAGGGTCCATAACGGGGTCTTGGCTTTTCAGAGCGCATCGAGCTTGTTTGATTTCGGCGGTCTTGACTGACCGTTTGATTTGAGTGTTTTAACCACTAAAAGGATCTTTGATTGCCTACGGTAAGCTGCATCGATCATATCAATCAAACAATTGCCTGTGCTTTTTAACGTCGCTTTTTACATCGTTTGTACTGTGCCCTTATACACAATGGTGTCATAACTCCGTGCGCTTTATTAAGCACTTTGGTCATTTCGCCTCTTGGGGTAACTCATCTTCAGCCCTTGAGTACCGACCAAAGGAATTGTGGGCGAGGAAAATAAACCAAACGCAAATGTCATGTCGTAAGCATTTTTGCCTTCAGTGAGCCCGACGTCCAAATGAAAAGAAGTCCCAAAAAGTGGATGGACCTCAAAAGTATGTAAAACCGATTGTTTCCAAGCATCAATGCTGGGACGGTGCAAAGGAAACCAGCGGGACGCCTCTCAAGAGGATGAAAACGCTTCAATGTGCACCATTTTGTATTCTTTTAGCGTCATTGACACAAAATTTGCAAGGCCCACCAGACCAGCTTTGGGCCAGTTATAGATTCAACATTGCGTCTGTTTGTGCTTCAGTGAGTTATGTGGTGCAACCAGGCAATGCGCTGCCAAAAAGGAACGGAATGCGACCAGTCCTCTTCTTCAACAAGATTTACACCTCCTTTGTCCACCAAGACTTGTTTCGTAGACTGTAAATAGTCTGCTTTAGTAAAAACCTAGATATATCTCTTAAATCTTGAAATGTTTTCTTTCGATCTGAACGCGCAATCCCAAAAGGTAACGTTTCAGGAGAATGTGACTTCACTTCAGCGTGTAAGATAAGCTGAATCGGCGGCCAGCACACCAAAAGATAGGTCATCACGCGTGGGAAAAATGTGTTTGGCCGAATGCTGGACACTTCTGTACTTGCGCCACCTCAGTCACGGAACGCTGTTTTCAGCCTTGACCAGCTCTTGGCCATGGCTGTAAATCAGCCAAGACCATACACAGCTGTTAACAGCTTTTCATGTTCGTTGTTATTGGGGCTTTACGACGCACCCAGCTGCTGAGGCTATATGGCGTCACCTGCCCCTCACCCTGGAAGGAAAGTCGGGCACCGCGGGGAATCGAACCCGTGTCTCTGGTTTCCCAGACGCGTTAACCACGTAACTACCTGCACCCGAGCTTTTCATGTTCAAAACATGATCCACATCCTCCGATTTTTGCGTCCCCTGGGAGCGCGTCGCGCGTCCGCTGGTGGACTCCTCGTGGCGAGCCTGTTCCCAGGAGCGTGCTTCCGGCGCGTCAGACGACGGGTGGAGGGCTCCCTTGCTTATGCCGGTGCCGACGCCGCTCCTGTGCCGCAGCCGGCGTCGGCCGAATGCCTGGGGCTGCTGCTCGGTGCCGAGCAAAGCTGCATAAAGAGTGGCCGTCCTCGAGGAAATGCCGCTCCATATGCCAAGATTCGTTGAACTTGAGGATCAGAGTACACGCCCGTGGAGCTTCAAGTTCAAGCAGAGTGTCACCTTTCGATTAGTACTCAACGGTGCATACGCGTGGTCAAAGTGCGAAACACCGTGAAATAGTTCCATTGCAGTGGAATTACATATGTACCAACAATGAAGCCAACAATCTTACTGTACTTTTACTCATCAGCAGTTAATTTTTTTTCCAAACTGACTTACACAACTTGTTTAAAGGTTTATGACACGTTATTCGACCCAAACGGTTTTCACGAAACGTTACGATTTAACTGATTCACTGTGGAGTCAGGCTTTACGGTGCGATGTAAGATTAAGTTTCTTCAGCAGCGCTAACACCTGACCGAAATCATTTGCGGTGAACTTATTGGGTCTTTTAAACAAGGGCGTTCGCAGAGTATCACAGTGTGTGTGTGGGGGGGGGGGGGGGGGCGGAACTGTGCAATTTTCACTAATAACCGTGTTTAACGCGCCCCGGAAGCACATCGTTTCTGGGAAGTTGCATGCCATTAATTTTCTTCCCTTAGTCAACATCTTCAGCAACATCGTATATTATCGATCTTCGTATTCTTCTGTCATCATATGGAGTTTTAAACTGGCAGCATTCAGTCACGTACACATTAATTATCGCCCTGATATATGGCGGGGAGTAGATGCGACCTTTCCTAAGGTTTTCTGAGAATGCTTCTCCAGCATGCCATGCAATCGCGCTCAACATTACATTAGCCCGTGATACATCCATTGCGCGTGTTTGGATAAGCGCAATGTTTTCAAAATTTTTTTCTGGTTTCGGAGCAGCAGTGGCTTTTGAGGAGCACTGCGCGGCCGGCGCGGTCGGCGAGCAGCAGCCGGCGATGCCGCGGAACGCGCGGCGTGCCGACATTATTACATCAAGAGAGCCATAAATTATAAAGATACCGTTTGAAACGCACAAACTTACACCATGGTATCTATAATTGGACAAGAAACACACCTGTTTAGGTTTTGTGTCGCTGAAAGGCATGGTCTTATGCATATGGGCATGTTAAACTGAGTAATTTTTTGTGAAAAGTTTGATCTTTAACCTGTCATAATAGTAACTCACCAACATGAAACTGATCCCATGTCGTGACATCTCGTTTGTATCGATCCAGTGAAGTTTTTCGAAGCTTCATCGTATTAGGTTTGAAAAAGTAGAAGGGTCACATCGACCCTCTACCAGTCCGCGTTTTGAAAAAAAAACGGCGGAATCAGGGCGAGCGTTAACACGGATCATAATATTTAGTAAGGGGGATGGTTTACATGTCCCTAGGGGCTTCTATGTGCGTAAAATCCTGCCCTTAAACGTTTTTTTCTTTACTTCTTTATTGGTCATGGACACACTTACTGGATATCAACCGCATGGCGGCCTGTTTTACGTGAGGTGGTACCGCCTACCGCCGTATCCAATTTTGGGGAGCGCCGAATTTCATCTTAACAACTAGTTATGTTGTACTTAGTGTAGCCGAGTTTTTTCTTGCTCGCAGATCAAACAAAGGTGCTACTCAGATTCTCTTGGCCATTCCCAGCATCGTGTCGCACCAAACGACAGTGGATGGCTCGGAGGAGAAAACACAGCGAGGGAGGGAAGCGTTCCGATAGCCCGCCGTTTCTTCCGACCGGGCAGAGTAGCTGGGACAGCCGCCGTTTTTCTGACCGGGCAGAGTGGCAGGGACAGCAGAGGGAGCAGATGGGTCTGGATATCCCGCGGTCCATGCCACTCGCCCTGCTGTTACCGCAGACTGGTGACGCTATCGATGCCGATCAACGCTCAGATTTGTCAGGCTGTCGATCAGGTTTGAGTTGTCAGGTCAGAGCAGCGGGCGTTGGACGTTCAGATATTTTGGCAGGTTTCGTCAGAACCTGCATGCAGTGGTCCACGTTATTCGTGACTCTTGCGTTTTCCAAACCCTATGACACCGTTCGAATTCAACACACTGTTACCATGGTTGGATCGTAAACGACATATTTCAGCACTTTGATTCACGTATGCATATGCGAGGTGAGCATTCTTATACTGAGTCACGACGTATCCTCCTGAGTACTAATAGTGATATTTTACTACCGTATTGCTGGCACTGCATTGGAAGCTTTCTGTACTTGGACTTATCTTGCGGTGTCAGGCTGATACCGTTAGATTGTATTAACATCTTCAAAGCCCAAAAGACCATCTCCCTGCATTTTAACGCTTTTGTCAACGCTATTGTCAAAGCACGCGCCTCAAGAATCATCCTAACCCCGCATGCCGATGAAAGCTAGTTTGCCATGGCGGTGAATGGTCTCTCCTATGCTGACGTCAAACCCTCGTGTGGCTGGTCCAGGCTGGTCCAGCCGGTGCCTTCCGAGATGACCGGAGACAGCAGAATACAGTCTCCAAGGGCTGTCGGCACCGCAGCACCGGTCGAAGGTCAATATCCGGACAGGTGCCCATTGTCCACAGGCTATTAAAATGCCGTTCTGACCTATTTCCTGGGGCTGATCACTTAGAAGAGACAGCGTTTTGCCGTAAATGCCCGCGGTAGCTATGTAATTACAAGACTGTCGAAACAGCAGGCACAAATGGCATAAAGACGATTTTGATTTAATGGCACACGTTGAACGATCGCGGTCACATAACAAATAATACAGCTGCACATGCAAATGCCTGGGAGCCAGCTTCAGGGCACCAGTCAGAATGCGGTAAGCTCACTGGAATTTGGGAAAACATTGTGTTGTCCCGCACAAAGGAAATAAACGTCGGAGCAGACGTCAAACGGCCGTGGGTGAAACGTGCGGTATGGAGGACGCTGAATTAAGCATTAGGATGAGTAATTTCAACGCTCGTCTGACGCGCTAAAATAATGCGACTCATATTGGTAGCGCAACAATCGAAACATGGCTAACATTTCAAGATGCGCTCCATATCACGGCTTTGCTTTGTATGCTCTGGTAAAAATTCCTCTGCAATATAAGTCGCACTATGCTTGGTAAAAAGGTCCTTGGAAGAAGCCTATTGGAAGATCACATCTTGGAACAAACTTTTTTCCTTTCGGCGATGGCAAGCAATTATTGCGCCATGGTCCGCTGGGCCCGGGGGAAAAGACCCCAATAAACCCAACGCCCCGGGTGAGGTGCGGCTAACGGTTACAGGAGACCTTGGCCAGATTTATAACTAGCTCAGCCCGGCAAGGGCCAGTATTCAGACCCAGTTATTTGTAGGCTATAACCCATGCTCAGAATATTGTTGCTCAGGCAGCAAAAACTAAAAACAACTTTTCTGGTAATTTTTCAAGAGAACAGTTGACAGCGCGGCCGTGTATTTTAGCCGTCTAGTCATCTAAATGCAAAGGACGAATACAACAACTCAATATAGTGGACACATTCTCTTCGAAGCATTAACACCAATACTACCACCACCACATTTATAGACCCATGCATTCATCACTATAGCTCTTCTCAGTTCAATCTGTAATCTTAATAACAAATTGACGCCAACACAGCGGAATAAATTGATGCATTTTAAGTCTAAAATATCTTCTAAGCCTATGATTTATGATGGATTCTAAATCATACATGTTGTTGAAAATGCTAACTGGCTCTGTTCAAGCATAACATACGGAACGTAACGACGCTGATTGAGCCATACACCACATATATTGACGGCACAAATTTCTCGGCGGTAAACCATCTGTTTATGTGTTCATAACAAACAAGGCAACACAAAGTGCCCAGCTAGGCCGCCCAGCAACGACAGATCGCGCCGGCTGGCGCTGCGTTATGGTATGACGTCAGTGTATCTAAAATGATTAATATCATGGCTCCCCAGCAGTTGATCGCACCCAAACACGACACCTGCCACCAACTCCAAAAGCGGCATTCCCTAGGGCCACGGGTCCACCACTAAATACGTATACCTCATGCCGTTCATAGCTCCGAAGTAAACCTTGAAACATGCAACCTTTATAGCCACGCCATGCATACCACCATGATGGAGCAGCTATCCTCCTTCTCACACGGTGACAGACTTCAAACTCGTTTTGCTATCGATAAAGCTGAAGCGGCGCACTGCACAGCACAACACGACACTGGCATCCCACGGCAAGCTAACGGCATGGCAAGCCTCACAACGTTTTGCCATGCTGATTGGTTAGATTTTCACACGTTTTGTGCGCCGCGTTTGAAACATGTCCACCAAATTCGCTATGTCGCCTTCTTCACACTGCCAACGGACTTGTCTTGTAAGCCAATGCAAGTCCAATGGGGCTACCTCGTGTAGGCGTCTCGGGGAAGCCCGAAGGCGGCTACATCTACGAGACAACCAATCAGTTGACAGCAGCAGCGGATATGGGTTGTCGCACCTTAAATGAATTGCAGGTTTTCGATATACTATAAGGGTCTTTTTCTTCAAAATTCATCGAATATCTCTGTTGTGGGTGATGAGCAGAAATCAAAATTCGGCCTCACAAGGGCAGCCTTCTACATGCTCTTCTGTCGCTTACATTGTGGATAAGTAAGCGGGTTTGGGAACCTTTGATAACGGACGGCTCTGTTCAAGGGAGGAGCGTAGGTCTAAAGGCCGAAGCAAGCCACTTCGATGCATGCCTTCGGTTCAGAATTGTCATGCAACAAAATGTGAGCATCAACGTAGGCATTCACGCCGCGCGAAATACACACATCAAATGCCATACGGGTGGGCAACGGAACGCGTTGCAATATCTGTGTCCAGAACCATTTACGTGTGGGTCTACACCATTCACATGCACTTACCTGCAGAAGGTGAGCTAACACAATGCCGCAACGATGCACCCCGTTTGCAAAATGAGTTGTGTGCGACGAACCCCCCATTACACACCCAGTTGACAACATAATAAGCCCGAACAGATCACCTCATCGCCAGCGGCGCCTCCATCGAAGACGAGCCGGCGCTCGAAAACACGGCGCAGCCGGCCTTGGCCACGGCGCCCCTGCGCCGCCCTCGTAAACCATTGCCACTTGTGCCCGCGCCGCGGCGGCCGCGTGTAGCGTCGCACCGCCGGCCAGCCTGCGGCCGCATCAGACGCTTCGGCCGGCTCGTAACTCGCCGTCAGGTGGGGGCGGGCCTGCCGATCACAGCCCGCCGCCGGCAGCCGGCTGGCGTCGGCGAACGCTTGGCCGGGGCGCCGCCGCCGCCGCGCTGATGCCCTCTCGGTCAGCGGCCGCCGCGGTCGCCCTCCCCCTCAGCGGCGGCCGCCGATGAATGGGCGTCTCGATGCACGCCGGTCACGCGCCGACGTGGAGGGAGGGCCTGCCGAGCCGGAGGGAGAGCCTGCCGGGCCGGAGGGAAGGTCTGCCTGCCGACATGGAGGGAGGGCCTGCCGGAGGGTCTGCCGCGCTGGTCGTAACAGGGCTGGACGGGCCGATGGCTGGGACAGCGAGCAGGCTGACATACCCGAGGTACTGGCAGAGTCTACCTTACGTCCCGCATCACTTCACCTTTTGCCACACTAACTGCGTGACAATCGCCAATCCTGTGGTGTAAATCGGCACCGAAGACGACACAGTCGTACAAAAAAAGCACAGCCGACTTTAGCACGGAGCTAATCCGCGGGCCGTGTGTCAGATTCTGTCCTCGTGCCTCGGGCCGCCTGATTTGGCAGCAGCTGCCTTCGCCCGTAGGGCCTCCGAAGTTGGCCGTGCATTGGACGCCGTCTCACCGCGCTCATGCAGTGTTGCCGCCAACCCGCTGCTCATTTCAGCAACAATGGCGACGCCGAGTTTATCTGAAATTGATCATATTGTGAGCGGTCCAATACCATTCATCAGCCGCTGAAAGGGTCCTTAACAATACAGACAGAAAGCGTGGCAGCAAGCACCGATTAATTGCGGATGAAGTATCCCATTGCACGTTTTCGTATGTGACCCATAACTAAGCACCTCTCCGTACCACTTAGCCCTACGCCAACATTGTTGGAGACGAAATCGTTAAGGCCGGGCAGGTCGTAAGTCGTCGAGAGGCGCTACTGACGACATGGCCAACACCCTGGATTGTTGTGCTCACGGCGCTGTACGCCAGCTTTGAGATGTGTGGCGTCGCGAATTGGCATTCAGAATGTGAAAATTCTGCTCACGCATTGTGTTTAAGTCGCTGCACAGGCGTGACAAAATTGCACGGTCGAGTTAGAAACGCGGTCCTTGGTGATAGCGGCTACCTTAGCACACCGGACTAGCGCAAAGTTAACGCTTCGTTCATGCGCGGTGTGGATTAGCCCCCACCCTTTGTATGCTTTTGCACCAAGTCAGCAAACCTTGTACTTAATGTTGGATGGCATGTACACTATTTTCTGGAGTCTTCTAACCATAGCAAGACAGCGGAACGAAATTGTCATGCCATAGATGACTAAAAGGCAGCTTCAGAGTTGACTTTCGAAAGGTATGGTGAAACAAATTCAGGTCTTTTTCTGATGCATGCACTGCCCGCGTGCTTCGCCGTACTGAGAGCTGGCGTTCAACCGAAAACGACTGTCTTGTCATCCTTGTCATACTTCATATCATAACATCCATTCGCCATGCCTATGAAAAATTTTGGATTGTCATAGGCGGAGGTAGGGAATTTACAAGAGTGGAAGTGCGGCGATGAAGCGGCATTAGTTTCGGCACTCAGGTCTTTGTATGTTATCTCACATGATTGTTTCTAGCTTTTTTCACGTCTGCACTATTAGACCGGGGCATGATATGGTACCAAAACTGAAATCCCCGAAGATTGGGATCAACAGTGGTGAGGCCCCCATTGTTTGTCGTCAGGTCTACTAAAATAGCCGGCAATTCTTGCGAAACGCTTTTGTTTCTTCATGTATAATTCCCTATATTACGTTGACGCCCTTGGTCTCAGGGGACCAAACATAAAGCACTGCACCGCAAAACAGCCAAAAATCCATGATAACGGAACATAAGTGCTTGCAGAGCGAACTTTACTCTCTATTCTGATCGACCGGATCGTATTCCACGGTTTTCAGGTCTTCTTATCCTATGTCTCGTACTTTCAAGATTTGGTGCTAATTTGTTTCCCCCTTACAATGCCAGCTTTAAAATGGTCGTTGCCTTCTTCAGTCAAGCATTCGGTGCTGAACACATATTTATTACGGGCGTATTGAAAGGGGGCATCAAGGCGAATCAATACAATCATTTGGTGGTTGGGGGAGAGCTTTGGCTCAATAATGCATGCTGAAGAGCTTGTGCACTGCTAGCAGACTTGCTGTATTACGTGTGGAAAGTTCGTACGCTGACAATAGTCCACCTTCAGTACACCAGAAGGCACTGCTAAATCACACGTTCCGAGTTGTGCTGATAATGTGTCTAGAGGGAGATATATTGGGTTTTGTCGATGTAAGCATTGTTTGCCTATTAACATCGTTTAACCAGGACTTCCCAGTTTAGTGAAGGTCTTTTATTGTCAGCATAAAAACTCCCTATTCATGATGCCGACAGTTAACAGTTAAATAAACATCTTCTTTGCATGAACAAACTAGCTCGGGCAACCCAGCGGAGTGCACGTATTGTAAAGGCAGATGAACCAGGACACAGGGGTGGCGCAGAGTAGACGTAGAAACACCCCGAAAGTCGCACATCTGACAAGTTGTTGGCACCTCAACTCGCTAACGAATGCGGTGCTCTCAAACAATTTGTGCATGCTATGCCTGCCACTTATTTATCTGGAGCATTGTCAGTGACGGAGTCGAAAATCACAATGTAGTAACGTACGTAACGTATACGTATACGTATAGTAATTATATAACGTATAGTATCAATGCAGTAACGGTGCAATCTTATTATGCACCCTAGCTTTCCAGAGCACCCTTCGCAAATTAAAAAAGTTCCAAGCATGCGTGTTTAGAGAAGTCTCATTAAAAAAGTCTCGTAGTGCAAGCATGCCACTTCATTTGAATGTGTAGTTCAGATGAAGGAGAGTGATATTTACCTTAGGTTTTCCTCTGCCGAATGCAATACGAATTGTTTCGAAGACCCGATTCAAATGCTGTACAAGATCTGAGCAGCGATCTGCGCCCGTCAAAACTGGCCCGATGGCCTACGAAATGTCATGACGCCAAACTTGAGCCCCCACATGGACTTCGAGCAAAATTCACAGGATGAAGACAGGTCAAACGGTCGCTCAAGAAAGCGCCGTTTTTCTAAACACCATGTATTGATTCTTGGTTCAACGCCACACATTATTGAATTATTAATGATAAGCGCAATACCAAGGGGTTAAGCAAAAATATTAAATACAAGTAAGCAAAGAGGAAAAGCTAAAGAAAAACGTAAAAAGGGAAAAGTGCAAAAATGATAAGCCAAATTACTGAATGCAAAAAGGGCGGTAAGGGATGCCAGATAATGGAAATTGAAGAAGCTCAGGAGCAAGGAAATCCGAAAGAAAGGCTGTCAACATGGGCTAATTACGTCACCAAGGTAACGCCCATTCATTGTAGGTTTGTATATTAACCTCCAAGGGTGGCACGTTTCCTTTATTATTAAGGAGCGTAATGACCGAGAGGTTATCGCCTTCTGCTCTCATGTGGGAGGACTGGATTCGAACCTCGGCTGCACCGTGGCCCCTGGGCGCTCATACGGCCTCTGAAGTTGCTATCGCTCATTGAAAGGGTGTGCGATGACGTCCTGTCGCGTTCTGCAAGAGTTACTGGTCAAACGATGTTATAGAGCAAACACTGATAAAATTTAACAGTGCTCGTCGTCTCAAGTCAGGCTTATGTGAACTCATCATGTGAAAAAGAACTGAGGGTTTTTGGTTGCACCGACTATCCCATTAAGCCAAAGTTGGGACGTTCGGCTTTTCTATCCGCTCCTCGATGGCGAAGTGGATGAATACTTGACCGAAGCTGGTTGTTGGCACTGGGGCTTTACGACGCACTTAGCGGCTGAGATTACTTGGCGTCGCCTGCCTCTCACCCTGGCAGGAAGGGTGGGCGCCGTGGGTAACCGATGACAAGAGCTGGTTCTTGGGATGATTTGCAGCGTCGGAGCCCTGGCGTGTACGGATCAGTCCTGTTCATTTCACAGGGGTATTTTAACCGTACTGGCATAGAAAGCCTTCGCGTGAGACTCGACGAAACGCATGACGATAATGATGATGATAATCAGCGCAAATCATAACGCTAAATTTGGTTGTCATCTGGGGCACGCCTCACCTCTTCCCCGGAGAAACTGCCCTCGCAACGAGCAACGTTAGCTTCTTCCCTTCACCTGACCTCGCACGGTTACCTGACTCTAATGGCCTAATGGGAGCGGGCTGTCGAGCGGTCACAGCTGGCCCGCAGAAACAGGCCGGCACGACGTCCATGGCCCGACTGCCGCATTTCCTCCTTGTTCCGGTGTCGACCTGCACGTACTCGGTCAACGGATGTCACTCCCGCCGAGCTGCCGCCCGGCCAGCGCCCACACACACACCTGGACTTACCGATGCCTTCTCTCGCGGCGTCGGTGATAGTCAAAACGTCGCCCGTAGTGTCACCGACTCTTCCCCGTACCCAGGCACCTTACCTGCCGCCGGCGCGTTGGTTACAAATCTTCCCCCGCGGGGCTCCTCCAGGACCGATTAGGAAGTCAGGAGTTCGGGGCGCGTTTTTGCGTTGTTCGCTTTGTGAAATTTTGCGCGTGCCATGCAGGTTTGCGCATGTGTCATTGCCCTGATCAGGTGTGCAGGAGTGCGACACCCGGCCGCTGTACACTCAGCCTGACAGCCGGGCGCCGCTGACACGACGAACGCCGCTGCATTCGCCGAAGACCGTCGCAGCGTCCGCACGCCGACGCTGCGCCACCGGACCGTGCGGCCGCCGACGCCAGATCTCCGCTGATTGGCGCAACGGACCGATCTGCCGTCGGTGGTTGGCTGAGCGCCGCCCCGGGGCAGAGGGACTCGTGACGTCGACCGGTGTCCTGCGAATGAAAACGCGCGTGGGTCGGGCGCGACAGCGCGCAGCGAGGACGTGCGAGCGAGAGCACACAAAACCACGCGAGCGAGAGTGCACACTGGAGAACGGCGAGAGAACACGCAGAGGAGCCAGCAACGACTAGCGGGCCGCGATGGGCTACGCATAGTAAACTGCGGGCAGATCCCGGAGACGGCTTCTGTGGCACATGCCTGCCTGTCAGCGGACGGCATCGGCTGCCACGAACATCGCCATTTCGAACCGAGACCGCATGCGCCATAAACTCGAACTGATTCTGTCACGCGACGGGCCGTCAGCGTGCAGTCAACTCCACGCTTCAACGCGACAGTAATCGGTTCCGCCAGACGGCTTTACCGCCTCAATTCGAGATGCCTTGGAAGGGAGCACATGTTTTCGGGCCATAAATATTACAATCAGCGCCGAACGACGCGGCAGGGCTTTGCGGCGGGCCTGATGGAGTGGCTGCAGGGCGCTGGAGCGTGCCGACGCGGCTGCGGCCGTGACACCAAGGCCAGCGTGCCCGGTCCGCGCCGCCGGTCGCCGCGGCGCCGCACCGGAACCGCCGCCACAAATCGTCCCACGGCGACGCATCGGCGCCCGGCGGCGGCAGCGCCTGGGCGGGCCGCTCTCGTAGGCTGGCAGTGATTGACAGCTGCAGCTGATCGCGCCGTGCACGCCGCACGTCGGCCGCTATCGGAGCCGCTGTCGGTTCCGCCGGCCGGGGCGACGTCGCCGGAGGGGCGGCCGGCACGGTGGGAAGATCGGCGCGGCCGTCGTCGCACGCTGTCGCAGCCCGGTGGCGTCTCAGCCGCGAGAGGAACGGGCTGCGCTTATTGGCAGGTGTCCGAGGCGCAATGTGTTCTACTGCTGACTCGGCGAGGACGATTTTGCGGAGATGTTGGGACATCCGCCCGCTTACCATCTTCACGTTTGGTGTTTCCTTTTTCCACCAGCTTGTGACAAGGGAAATGAATAATCGGACTGACATCTCGACCCCTCGACTTCGGATTTCGCATCCTTATAGGGAGAACTTGTAGTCGAAGCTGCCTCGTGCTATGTCAGCGCTTATGAGGTTGGATATGATATCTCAAGGAGTGCCACTGATCAGCTGGAGTACGCATGCATCGCCGTATATGTGAGCGTCCTTACAACTCCTGGTAGGTGCCTTCATCCTTCGGCGTTGATGTCTTGATGCCATTTGGAGTGCAAAACAGGCACCATTCACGGAACTTGCGCGTACCCCAACTCGTGTTCATTGCAGTAGCCACCCCAGCCGGACCAGTACGGTTATTCAGATACTCGACGGTCGCCCACATCCATTATGAATGAGCAATCGCCTCCAAACCTTCACGTTTAGTGGCTGAGTCGCCCACATCAATTATGAATAATCCATCGCTTCCAAAACCTTCACGTTTAGTAGCTGCGGGGTTCACAGGAACTACTGGCGTGATTAGTTCTGCCTCGACCCGCAACGGAAGCTGAAGGCAGTAAAACTGACTTACGGCGAAACCTAAACCCATATCTTTTGATCTTGCGCCAAGGAGCCTTCAATCACCCGGCTGCTTACAACCGGCCACCATTGTCGACGTAATTGCACTTTCCTCATCTATGACTCCTTTTTATAGCTGTCCAAGGTAGGTTATCCCATGCCAAAGACAGTTAACTCAGTCATTCAGGTGTTCAGAATCAGAGGGGAGCATCAGGCTCAGATAAAGGTTATCGGTTGAAAGGTAATGTTATGGGCAGTAAATAATCTAATCCAAATCTTACTTTTTTGCTCGGTTTTATTTTTGCATCCGTTTTCACGTCGTGACACGTTCAGATCAATCCAATTTAAAACATATGCAGAATAACTTTATCATGACGTTGCACATCTTACTCTCTCCGCTATTTGTTTAGGCTTGATAGCTTAATTGAATCCCGACTCACACTTTTTATGTTTCGTTCCGTAAACAGTTTCGAGCGACCCCGACAGTTGCACCAATGTCCATCGTACCATCGGCCATCGGCGCGCCATCGGCCGCGCGTGGCAGAGCCCCGCCCCGTGCCGTCACCGCCTCGTCGACGGCCGCCTTGTAACTTCCGGCGCACGCCTTTGTCGCTTGCTCTGCGGTCACACACACCTCGGCAGTCAGCAGCGGCGGCGAGACGGGAAGCAGCGCGACCTTGCTTTTACGGCGGCGATTACACGGGCGGCGGACTCCGCCGGTGCCGGGCGCTGCCACCCGATCACGGGAGGCGGGAGACCAGCGGCCGAGCGCGGCGGGCGCGTGCGGCCGCCCCAGCCGTTACCGAGCCCGGCCTTCGCGGCACCGTAGCGCGCTCTCATTAGCGCGCCATGCACGGCCGGATATCGGCCGATCCTGACCAGCTTGCGGCGCGCTCGTGCGCCGGCCGCTCCCCACGACCGGCGCCGGCCCGGATCCGCCGGGCGCTAACGTCTTTCCCCGTCCGCTCCCCGGCTGCGTCCGCAGGCGCCCAGCGACTGGTCGGGCTGGACGGACGTGCCTTCTTCTGGGCGGCGTTACGTCGCCGGCCCACCGGCGCCCGCGCCCCTGTCACGACCCGTGCAATGCACGCGCCGCTGTTTGCCGAGCAATAAACAGCCGCGGAGGATACCGACAGAATGCCGGAGAGCGCTCGGGAATGGGCCGTTGACACACAATGACTGGACGTAATGAGCTTCTCAAGGACCCCGATCGCCTGCGAACTGAAAAGAGCGAATTGCTGCGGACGAGGACGGTGTGTAGTTGGAGCGACCACGCATGTGTGCATTTCCAAACGGCGGGACGGCTGGCGGCGGCGGGGGGGGGGGGCCGCAGCTCGCGCGGAGGCGAGCCGGGCCGGCCGGCTGGGGGTGTCCTCGGGCCCCCGCAGTCCGCCATCGCCTCCCAGGACCGGTCAGAGAGCCCCGTTGGTCGACCTTGGACGGGCCGGATTCTATCTCGCGATCGGACCGGTGACACCGGCCCCGTCGGCGACAGGGACTTCCCCGTGATTACGACGACGGCGACCCGTCGACAGAGCCGCGGGTCCGGCCCGTACCGGCGCCGTCCGGTCAAAGCAGAGTGACAATCATCGGAGGTAGGCGTGACCTGAGCTTCGAACCCGGGCACTCCTGTCACCCTGGGGGGGGGGGGGGGGGGGGTGATAGCAGCGAGAGCTGAGTGCCGCTTTCCCCCTCTGTTCTTCGATGGTGTACGCATAATTTGTTGCAAGGTACCATTTATTCGACCACTGTCCCGTGAAGCAAATCGTATTTTGTGATATCCTACACTCCACATACCATGAGCATTATATGGCTGGAAATCAGCGACGCAGCCAGTATCTAGTACTGGGGAGTGGTGTACCAGAAGTTGCAACATGGGGGTGTGGAGGTATGGCAAGGAGCTTTTTTAGGAGCGAGTCCCTGCCCCGCTCACGTAACCTATGCGCTGCGAAGAAATTGCAGGCATCACAGTCGCTAATGCGTGCGGTACCTGATGAGTCAGTAAGCTATCAAGGCTGATTTGCTCCAGCGCGACAGAGGGCAGTTTCGGTTGCGTATCGCACACATCCACTCGCTTATACGCTGACATTGTCATATTTGTTGCTGGGCACGCTATGCCACTACCGGTCGTGGTCAATGAAACTTAAAATTCCGAAATAATCTTCCTGATCTAAGGATTGCAGAGGAATGTTTAAATGGCGAAAAAGTTACGCTCGATTCTTGCTTCGGGGGGCGGGGGGCAACATCCCCATGACTTACTCCTGGCTGCGCCTCTGCTGGAAATTATCTTCAAGGAGCCGATGAACAGTAATTTAACCGTCAGCTATTCCCTCAACCGCATTATCTAACTACTCTATTCAGGCCTTCAAACGTAGACCGAATTACTAAAAAGCTCACTGCACGCATCACGTAGGCCATGCCAATGGTTCCTGAACCATCTGGGATGGCTGGTTCTTGTCTCACCGGTTACGTTGTGTTTAGCTTGGCTAAACCGTTTTTCTCCGAACAAAGCCAAATACACGCTGGCCAGCATTGGCACAGCCACCAAGTGAAAAGACAAGCACTGGTACTGACAAGCCGACGGTGGACTACCATGGTGCATAAACGCGAGTTGATATGCAATGCAATCAGCGTTTTGTTGATCACCAAGGTGGTATCACATGCGTTTACATAACGATCGCAGTATTTGCGCTACCCCTTGTGGTGTATTTGTACGTGACAGCAGAAATAGTCCTGCACCATCGACATGGAGACAAATAGCTGCGTTATCGGGAATGGAATGTTATGGCGTTATGGAGCCAGACAGAGTCAGCGGTATTGTGACGCAATTCCCAGGCGTCCCCAAGCGGGTAAAAAGCGACATTTATCTCTCTTCAGACTTGGCTTTGCGGGAAACCTGGGCAGCTTCCGCAATTTGCAGTCAAGCAAAGATTAATGCCAAGCCCGTCCTTGTGCGTTCTCATGGCGAAGATTATGCCCCGAGATACTCGATATCGATTATCGATTCGACCGACAAAGCGACACAGCATTTTGCTTGGCGACACATGTAGCTGTTTTCAAACTGCGCCACAGGCAAGCACTTTTTCACCAGGAAAATCCTCACATCCTCACTCATCTCATCTCAATCCTCACTCACAAATTCTTAGTAAAAGATCGCTCTTCGGTCTCACGCTGGAAAACAGCGGGCTGCGAAAAGAGATTCATTCGCCATGGCCAGTCAGCAGTGGCCGCATTCTACCCCCTTGGCGACGTAAGGGCCTTTTGTGTTTCGTGGGACAGGCCGCGGGCTGACCGCTCCCGCGTAGGGTCATCCGAAAACGGCACCGCTGGGCAGCTCCAGTGCAGGTGTGCTGGTTCCGACCCGCTCAGCGCGGCGGGGTGGGGGCGACAGGAGTCATGCTATTGCACGTGACAATGCACAGTGGAGCAGCCGGTGGACCCAGTGACCTAGCATGCAATGTCGGAAAGCAGGCTGCGGACACGGCACAGTCTCCGCCCCAGATGCAGCTGGAGCTGTAAAGTTACGAGAGAGTGCCGTGCCTACAGCTTATGCCATTCAGGTGAATGCTCCACGACAACGTTTGGTGCGCAGTCTGCAGAAGTGCCGATGTAAGGTCAAGGGCGGGGAGGAAGGTGAATGGGTGTTTGCTGAGATCTGTTGGATTTCAAAGGCGATGAGGTGTTGCATTCGTTCACCCCGGCACGTTGCCAAAACTTGCTTGCAGGAAATGTCAAACTTCTGCAAAATCCTGAGAGTTTGGACCGAATTTCTTCAAAATCGCCCACCGATTTGTGTATGCCACTTGGCTAAGGGAGAAAGGGACCAAAGGCTCCTTGGCCCTCCCCTTGAGCACGTCCCTGTGCTAATCACTGCTAGCGCCGGGTGATGATTATCACGAAAAATACTTATGCCCTTGTTATAAGGCCACATTACACTACATTCGTACATGCATAACAACGATCCACTGTGGCAATGAATCGCTTTGATTGTTCTTGCAATCTGAATTCCTCATGAGGTCAGCTGTGATGATTTGGAGCTTAATTCCAAGGTATTTCAAAGCTGTATTGACCAGGTCCGGCGAAATGTTGACCACAAAATACACAACGTTTCAAATTCAACAGAACCAAAGCGGCTAGATTCAGCGCTGGTTTTCCCACTATTCCATTAGGTAATTGGCTAACGTGCCAGGAATCGTTTGGTGACATATGACAGCGCAGGTAAATACACCTGAGAGACGTCATCACACTAATGCTGCCGAATCCCCCCGGCGGCCATTATCGACTGCGGCGACGACAAGAGCGATGATTCATCGCCGTGGCAATGGCTAATGACACGTAAGGCAGTGTTTGGCAGCAGTAGGGCGACGCGGGCAGCAGTCGCCGGCCCGGACCACGCCGAATTGCGTGACTGGTGAACGCCTGTGTTCCCGTCAGCCGTGTAGACGTGACCTTCGACGTTCCCGTGGTCAGAGGGGTACGGGGTGCCAGCTCTTGAGCAGCCGCCCTGTTTTGCCCGATTTACGTGGGAAGGTCAATTGGCAGCCGGCCAAAGAGGCTTCATCCTGGGCGGGGACGACCGTGTCGTAGCACTAAGCAGCACGTACAACCATCCGAAGGTGGGTGTAGCATGAAGGCTGAGGGCAAAGTTATCCGATGGCTGGTTCCATCCTTTTTGATTGGTGGGTTCTGGACACGCGCCATAGCATTTGCTTGGTAAGTGCACTGAATCCAAGGCTATGCGCGGCACTGAATGTGCACAACAAATGACGCGCTTTGATTAAGAAAGGCAAGTTATAACGCAGGCCCGTCGTTGAGGTCTGGCTGCTGCACTGCCCGTGTCACTCGAATAAGGTCATCACATCGTTAAAATAGCATGCATGCCCTTCGATGCAAAGCTAGTTCATAGACGTAAGTGTATGTCCTGGGCGGCCACATATTGTAAAGAACGTCATCGGAACTGGATCAAATATATTTACAATGACGTAAGTTGAGTGCAGTTGCGAGGAACATGATGTACATAGATGAGACAGTAGTAATAATCTTATTCCTCGGGCAAAAACAGGAAAATGAAGATATTATGAGGATATAGAAAATGAAGATATCAACACATATACATCCGCTGATATTTCCGCACTACGTCTCTATCAAAACAAAAAGCAGAAGTGAATTCAAAATTGCCTACCGATGATCGCACTCCATGTTTCTGTCATTTTTTTAAACAACGGACCACAGCTTGTACAGGACATCAACATTCAGATGATTATACAAAGAGCAATTGCCAGCCATTTCTGCGATGCAGCGCATTTCTAACTAAGATTTAGAATTCGCAAAACATACGTGTACATGCAAATGCTTTCAAGTAAACAGGCACCACGCATCATGCTTCATTCAACATGTCAGCGAGGTTAAGTAAACAGGCATCACACATCACGCATCAATTATGCATGCAAGCGATTTCAATTAAACAGGCATGGTGCATCACGCGTCAGGCATCACTTATACATGCAAACGATTTCAAGCTAGCACACATCACACATCAATGCACATATCACGCTCGCATAATCGGCCATCGTCAGCCTTGTACGTTACCACGTGCCCGGGTGGCCGATTGGATACCCCCGCTCGGGTGGGGGTCATTTTAACCCCGTCCAAGATTTCAGGAACTAAGAGCGTCAGAGACACAAAATGCATAGAGTGGCTTGATCTGTGCGTGAACTCACTCAGGTCAAAGTTTGAGGTTACTGGGCCATGACCTTTGGGTGAAATAAGGTCAGGCAAGGTCAAAGTCTAAGTTGCTCTCCCAAATGTCCCAGAACCTAGATATTTGCTCTGACCAAAAGTTCGCATGCTTATTTATAGTCGGTGAACTTGCTTAACCTTTTGAAGGTCATGGTGACGAAGATAATACAAGACTGCTATAAGTTTTGCATTCGAATAAGCAACAAATATTAGGCTAGGCAGAATGTTCCTAAAAAAACGTTAACTTGTGTCATTTTAGGTCAGTGACGTATTCTGACCTTTACGAAGTCTATGGAAGATGTACAATGCGGTTTCTGTCGTCAATACGTTCGAATTTAGTACCAGAGATCACCTCATATAACGAGCCCTAGGGTAATAAAACAGGTTGATTTTGATCTTGGTCTGACCTTTATGCCTGACCCTAGGTCAATGAAACACGTTCATTCAATTGTTGTGTTGCCTAAAAAAGTATCTCAGAGATGTATATCTTCGTCTAACACTCAGTTGCTGCATCAGATTATGCAATTCTCTAAAAATTGACTTCGCTGAATTCATGGCCTGACTTTGACCTGCTGTGAGCCAGCGACCTTACAAGGCACATCTAAACTTTTGACATCAAACGATCCGTCATTCAATCGTCTCTAACTATGCGCAATTTAGCGCGGCTACGCCTCGCAGTTCGAAAACCATTCCGGGAAAACTTTTGGGGGTCAGTCTGACCCCCACCCAAGCGCGTGCTAAAGTCTGGTCGCCGACTGTTTTGTAAGAATAGATGCACTTATTTTCTCGTCTGGGTGGCCCCGCGCTATGTAGATGACTTTGGGTTCTAAAAGGGGACTTGGGTTTATACCTTCCTGGATTCCCTCCTGGGTTCCTGGTTTATGCCTTCCTGGATTCCCTCCTGGGTTCCTGGTTTATACCTTCCTGGATTCCCTCCTGGGTTCCTGGTTTATACCTTCCTGGATTCCCTCCTGGGTTCCTGGTTTATACCTTCCTGGATTCCCTCCTGGGTTCCTGGTTTATACCTTCCTGGCCTTAGCGTGTTTTGCCAAAAAAATGGCACTGAAAGGGCATTTATTGTCTTGCTTTTAGCTTCTCGCAGGTGTTCATTATATCTCAAACGAAGAGGGTGCATGAACTCTCCAACAAAGACTATGTTCCCTCCAAGTCCTTCACAGAGTTTGCACTTACCTTCGTAAACCACGTTGTCTTGCGTGCAAGCCTTTCGAAACCCAGACTTACACAAATGACATCTATTGCCGACCGGACACTTAAGCTTCGAAATAAAAGACTTCACCAGAGGCCCCTTCAGCTTCCTGCCGTCCTTTGAAGCTATGCGTACGCGCAGATTTGATCGTCTGGCGATGCTGTTGATTTTCCATAGCAGGTGCCCAGATATGTAAGGTAGCGTTAAGCACCCGTCGTCATGTAGGACGCGTTCCCGCCTCCTGCCACCCATCCTACCATGCGCTCCAGGTTTTTTGTTTTTTGTTTTATTTTTTCCAACATTCTGCCTACAAGTCGCGGATAAGAGCTATTGCCCGACAGCAAAGTGAATATTTGTTTATGCTCTTTCTTTCCTTTTCACTACTTGATGAGTTGTTAAGAGCCCTATGGAACATGTTACGAATTATGTTGTGCTTAGTGGAAGTTGGATGCGCAGGTTCGCAGTGCAGAATTATACCAGAGTTGGTGGGCCTGATAAAGAGCTCCGTTTCTAACGTTGTGCGGCTGTTACTCGTTTCTACCGTCGCTAGTGCATCCGAACTTGGGACCCCCCCCCCCCCCCTTCCAACCACTGTATGCTCCAACGTAAAGGCTTAAGTCGAATGGAAGCACTGTTCTAAAACTTGACATAGCACCTTTGTCAACCAAATGGCGAATGTTTCTCAAGGGTGCGAACTCTGTAGTACAATGTTGCCGAGCTACTGAATGTGAGTAGTCTTTTGCTGCGAAGAAGGCACGACTCAGTTTTCGTCTTCAGAATTATTAACTGCGAGGGCTCTCAAAATCCTTGTAAAGGTATGCACGAACGTCGTACCTAAATGCGCCATGGCGCCGGAAGCGTTTGCCTAAATGAAATGTCCATGCGCCGTTATGCCAGGTTTGAGAAAACATTGCAACCGTTACCGAAAGGCATGGCTACACCAGTTCCGAGCAATATTCCGATATTTAGAAGATCCACAGTAAATTTGCGCTAGTAGAGCAATGCTGGCCTTCCCCGAGTTTTTGGCAGCTGCCCTGTTTCACTTCTGGAATCAATCCGATCAGAGACGTGGCAGTCAGGGTCATACTCAGGGCATTGCGGACAGGGAATACGGCTCAAAGGACTAACGAATGGAACGTTGCCGACGATTGATATTCCCGGTTATATCAGTCAGTGAATTATGCACTTGACTGGCGAGTGCAGGGACGTCTCGAGGGGTGTCTCGTGCATGGTACTGCATGTGTTACAACCGTTCTCGAGTTCCGGAAGTGATAGGTGCACGGGATGGCAAAAGCTGGAGAAAACGTTGCACAATGTATTGATGGTCCCTTGGTAGGTTTATGTCATGTTCTCTGGAATGGACATGCCGCGAAAACGCAGTGGGCAAGACTTCTCCCTTTTAGTGTCATTCTCTGTTATCCAGGGCCATTTCGTGCCGCGAACGAAGTCCAGGAGTTTCACAGGCGTTACATTGAAGCTCAACAGGAATGAACGCAAAGTTTCTGAAAAGCTGGACTACCCCACTGTTAAATGCTGAAGGTGTTGCGTCACTTATATCCCATGCATATGCTCGTGAACATGAATGCAACCATGGACACATCTAGTGTGGGTCGTGAATTGGTTTCAGTTTTGATGCGTCATGAAGGACGTATTTGGGTTGATTCAGAGCTGTTGATATGGCTCAAAACACCGAGCGAAGCCATGAGAGTATATTGCTAAACATTATTTAATCATATGCACATCACCGCGTCAATGAAACATTGAGTCTACACCACTTCATGGGTATTTGAGTAATTTAAAATTGCCAGTGGCAACTTAAGCTTCAGGAATCAGACTTCAGTTTGTTTGAGCAGAAAGTATCGAAATGTTGATATACCCGGTAGTTTTGGTCCATAAACTTGTCCTTGAAATTAGATGGAATCTGTCATGTTCGGGGCAAATTATGTGGATTGTGTTCGTAGCCTGTGCGTACTTGGTAGCTTGGCATCACACACGACCATTAACATCCATAGTTGTTACACAGCTAATTGAGTTCGCATCGCCAAATTTGCTCCAGAGCCCTAGTACTCACATAAATGCCACAGATTGTCGGCCCGGACAGGCTACACTAAGCTAACGTCCGTTAAAATGAAACTGCTAAAGGCCATGCCCTTCAGAATACGAATCACGGCACTATCCAACAATACAATCTATCAGCGACCAATTAAACCAGCTAAAGCTTTGTTTTTCAGTGCCGTCGTAAAATGGTGCTGTGATTTCAGGCGACAGTGGTCCGCGCACACTGCCCCTTGCCCTTTGTATATCCGCCGCAGTGAAGCTGCTTGGACTGGTTATTGTCCATTTTTGAGGGCCTTGCTTCTGAACTAGTGCTTTACTGTGCTGAGATCTTGTATTGGTGTACAACTTCGTGGTACAATTTAGCTAGATATAGTTCGGCGCAGCCAGATCAACCTCCCGAACGGGCTGTGAGCCCTAATCGAGTCTCAAATGACCGACCCATTTAATGGTCATCATCATTCAGCAAGCAGGGCTGCTGTCAGTACGATTTCATCTGTTATTAGCCTACAAATCAGGGCAGAATAAAAAGGCGTTCTACCGTTTGACTTATGATATCAACAGTTACTTCCAAGAGCGGCGGCGATGGATAACTGTTGGGGTGGGGGTAGTGCCTGAAGTCAATTCGTTCCATGGCTCGTCACAGGCGTGCACATGTGGAAGCACACAGACGTGATGTTAAAACTCCAGATTTGGTGGAGAATACACTCCCTCACCACACTCACTCGCTCGCTAATCCCATGACACTGCCCCGGCTATCACAGACACACACGCAGTGATGCTCAGCAAGGAGGCTGACAGCTGAGTACAGTTGGCTGTTGCCTGACGCCAAAAAGAGCAGTCGATTCTAAGAAAGGCATCTTTGATGGAGACCTTTGGCCGTCATCCCGATTCTCCTATTTATGACGCGCACTGGCGGAGGGAGTCGTTGCAACCCAGCACGCTATTTCCAAACTAAGTAGGATAGAGCTTCGTAGAAAAAAGACGGTAGCTTGGTCCTGACGAGATCTTGATTGGGAATCTATTGTTCCGTGCTAAGTCAATAATTGAGCCCTATTATGTCAGGAAGGATATCATTTATTTTCTAAAAATCACCCTTTTCAGTGTAAGAGGCCAACATGTACGAAGTTATGCCGCGTAACAACACGAAACTTGCGCAGTCGGGTTTTCCGTTTTCTTTGTACGTTGACATGCAATGCTATGTGTTTTGAGCATACATTTATGATGTAGGGTTCTGTTTCCATGGTAGTGTAGGCCATCGCGCGATCGATGGATTCGTTGGGTGCCGTCCCCTGCCCGAGCCGACCGTGTATCGCAGCGCAGTGTTCTTCAAAACCTTTGGTCCTCGGAAACCAGAGGAGCTAGACGAATGTTCTGTTCTGGGTCTCAAAACACGTGCAATGAATGCTCCATGAACTACAAACATTTCGACGTGATTGCGCGGCACGCTGAAGAGATTTGCTCAGATAGTCTCAGGGGAGGCGGCATCTCCCCTCCGCCGCCATCAGGGTGAGAGTTAAAGGAATTGCATGACTTTTTTCATAACATGATTTATTTCTAGAAACAGAAACATCAAGGTGGTGGGAGCCCAACTGTAAACAAAATTTCTGATATTGTTCTCACCTGCACAAAATGGCGCTCCCAAATGCGTGGTAACGCCGCCGCGTGCCTCCCACATAATCAGCTGACACAGCGTTGGCCATCTCTG
Source organism: Pollicipes pollicipes (assembly GCF_011947565.3). Classification (NCBI taxonomy): domain Eukaryota; kingdom Metazoa; phylum Arthropoda; class Thecostraca; order Pollicipedomorpha; family Pollicipedidae; genus Pollicipes; species Pollicipes pollicipes. The sequence continues at coordinate 41,450,389 of NW_023597034.1, read as the reverse complement.
AGAGGCCGACACGAATAGCTGGTTTATTTTACCTAGGGTATGAAAATAATAGCTTTTTTACGATCCTATCACTAAGATATACTGTTGTAACGTTCACCCCTGGGAACGTGGAATGTGTACTTTACTCTTAATTGATAATGAAGACAAGCGGTTCGCATCATAGTGTTGTGTAACGGCCTTCCTTAAGTGCTCATTTTCTTCGACAAGTATTGAAAACTGCCTACGTTCCAAGCCTAATAATTGTCGAGATAGTGGATTTAATGAGCAGTGGCGTAACTGTGATCGGCATGAATACATGACTTGACACCATTTCAGCGAGGAAACTAGTGCAATCTCATAAAATATTTAGAAGTTGATGCTGTGTTATTTTTCATGCTTCAAAGGATTTCATTTTTTGCGGAGTTGGGTTTGTTGTTGCTAAAGACCGGGTTTATTTGCAGCTAGTGTTTGCAAAACCATGACGTTACAGAAGACTGGCGGCCGTGCGACTTCAGGTAACTGTGTCTCGTTAAGTAAGGTTCACCCGGTCTGCTGCCTCGCTTCCAACAACGCCTAGCCGCGTGCAATTTTACTTCCCGCAATTAACTAAGCCCTGTGCATCATCTTGTGACAAGCAATGAGCCGAATGGAGTCCAGAAGCAGGTACCAGAACAAGTTCCATGGCACAGCACTGCATTCGTTTTCCGTTCTTCTTTCGTTCAAATGAGCGAAAACCACCCATCTCCCCTGGTTGAATTACGCTGTGTTAAGCGTAACGTCCTAAATGTTTAGCTCCATTTGGCCCCAATTTAGCTAGAGGTGCGTTCAAAGGGCGTATTGCCCGTCATGAACGGAAGACAACAGACCTGACTTAGAATTTCAAACATTTTGCTTAACACATCGCCGCGATTTGCTACCATATCTCAGCGTAACGTTCCTCTGCGCAACGTCTCCTCTCCCTCCACTCTGTTACGCTTTGGTTACGATCCATAAACACTCGCCCGGGTGGCTGGTTGGATGCCCTTCGCCCGGGTGGGGGTCGACTTGACCCCTGCTGAGATTCCAGAAATTATGAGGGCTAGAGGCACCAAATTCATAGGGTGTGTTGGCCTGTACATGAGCTCATTGAAGTTAAGTTTGAGGTTCCTAGGTCACGATATTCGGGTCAAATAAGGTCAAACAAGGTCAAACTCCAAGTTGGTCTCCAAAGTGTCCCCAGAACCTAGGTACCTGTTCTAAGTAAAAAGTCGCATGCTCATTTTAGGTCAGTGACCTTGTTTGACCTTTCATAATTCGTAGTGACCGGACTCATAGAGGACTGCTCTGAGTTTTGCACTTGAATAAACCACAAAGATTACGCAAGGCGGTATGTCCGTTAAAACGAAATCGTGACCTGGGTCATTTTGAGTCAGCGAACTATTCTGACCTCTAAGAAGTTCATGGAACATATCTAATGCGGTTCCCGTTATCAATCAATTCGAAATGAGCACCAGAAACTGCCCCATAATGCAAGCTTTAGAGTAAAAAACAGGTTCGTTTTGACCTTGGTCTGGCCTTTATACCTGACCCTAGGTCAATGGAATTCGGTCATTCGATTGTGGTATTGCCTAAGAAGGTATCTCAGAGGTGTATGGCTTCGTCCCACACTCCGTTGTTCTATCAGATTGAACGATTCCCTAGAAACTGACTTCGCTGAATCCATGGTTTGGCTGTGATTTGCTGTAGGTCAGCGACCTTACAAGGTACATCTAATTTTTGATGCCGCACGATCCGCTATTCAATTGTCTACAGTTATGCAAAATTTTGTTTTCCGTTTGGAAACCATCTCGGAACACCCTCGGGGTCAATTTGGCCCCCCATCCGATCGCGTGTTAAATCGCTTTTCCCTCCGTGTGTGACGTAATAAAATGATAAAGCTCAAAAGTGACCAGCTTAACAATGTAACGCTCATGACGCCGCGATGTTTTAACACTAATCCGGGCGGACTCTCAAACATTGCTACTCGAGATTGGCAGCGCGGATTCCTCTCCACCTGAGATATCGAGAACTACTGGCCCGATGTAAGAAAACCTGTAAGTCGTTTGATTTTTTTGACGAGATCTACCTTTCTAAGACCAAAAAAAACTGCAAAATTTATCGTTGGGCAACAGAGGGAAAAAACACGCCAAAGTCAACGCTACTTTGGATGCGACGTGGTTGTCACGATTATCAACCGATTTCAGTCTCAAAATGGAAAATTCATGGGTGGATCCAGGGTATGCAAAAATGGTTGTAGTCAAACTTGTTAAATTGGGTTTTTAGTTGAGTGCATGCAGGACATATGAGATGTCTTGTTACCATAAAAAGCAGGCATCCAGCTGAAAGTTTGGCAAAAATGGAGCCAGAGTTCTTGTTGGGGCATTAGAAATACGAGGCTAAGTCAGTAGGAGATTCTGATCTGCACAATGCTGCTTAGCGCTCTTCAATGCATTATGGTGGCTATTTTTCGCGCATGGACACATACCACAGGCGACTCCAGTCAACGCGGAGAGAGTACGGAGGCGTGATTGGAGCGTGGCTATTGACATGCCAATCAGCTGACTGCTGACCGACGGCCCGTCAGCTGACGACGTGCTGCCGATGACCACGGACTCCATGCATTGCATTTTAACCCACCTTTTTTCGTTTCAGAACTCGCAACTGACATTCAGTGATTTATGCTGTTGGCTGCACAGGATAAAGAAATGGAATGCGTTGCACCGTTTAATGCCTGCATGTTCTGTGTGATCCCCGTTTGTACTTGGGGCCAGGATGTTTACTACCGAATAGGCGAGGCCCACCAAAAGCAGTTTTGAGTTAAATCTTCAGAAACACAGGTGTTATCGTAAGAAAATAGCGCACAGAGGTATTTTTATTATGACAGCGCTTTGGTTTATAGCGTTAGAGATGAATGCAATGAGCGAAAGTGGTAATGGCCCAGATGATCCACACTACTTGGAGTTGAAAGCCACTCGCTGAACAGAAGTATCTTCTTGGTCTAGGACAAATGAAATGAGGAAACTATTTTAACAGGCCAGTGGCATTAGGGGAACCTATATTGCATAAGTGTACACAAGTTGTCTCGTCATAGGAAGCCAACTTAGTTCTGAAGCCGATCAGCAACCGATTCATCAAGTAAAACGGCTCTCATAATCACGAGTGAAAAGGCACCCTGAACCCTGGTCGAAGATGCGTAGTCCAGGCACCATGGTGTCACAATCCTTGTTGAAGATGTGCCCCTGGCCCTCGGTAGCCCCAATCAAGGTAAATTTACTCTTCCGGCATATCTAGAAGGGTGGCCCTGAGGGCATGTAGAGGGGTAATAAAGATATCGCAACACCCAGAGATCTGAGTGCTGGGTAAAACATACAAAGACAAAACGCACGACATCTTTCCAAACAAAACCGGCTAGGAAATGAAAATGTCTTGGAAAGGTAGCACCCAAACCCAGTGTCCTCCACTGTCAGAATCAGGATTTGTACTGACGCAGTTTGATATCCCAGAACAAAAGCAGCCACCGGTCAGAACTCGCGGCAGGGTCTCGGGGCTAGGCGGCAGAAATAGCGGTCTGAACGTTGGCAGGTTCACCTGGCCTCCAGTCGTCAGTCGAGGGGCTCGCACGTCTACGTACTGCATGGTGGTATGTGCTGGCCGGACCTTGCAAAAGCCCAGCGGTGAAAGTTCTGTGGAAAATGTAGAGCAGATAATGAAGGTCGGACACAAACCGGTCGAATGCTGTCGACGCCCGTTTTGAGTGATCGTGCGTTGCGGTTGCGGTGATTATTGCACGTTTTTGCGGTAGCTTACGTCAGCAAGACTGATTTTTAGTTAACGCTGTTGGTTCGGCACTCTCGGAACCTTTTGACATCTCGTGCCCACGCAACCGGACTTTGCACTTTTGTGTGCAGGGCAACCATTGAGAATGGATCGGAAAATGAAAAAGAACAGCTACAAAGCGCGTGAGACTGCGTCAACTGATGCAGACTCTCAAACTGGCCATCATCGTGACGTAAAGACAGACTGAATGCATCGATTACACTGCGTATACCGGAATTTTTACTTAATGCGTTAATCCGCCAGATGTTGGGATCAGGGCACTCCTGCGTTAAGGCCATACAATACCCTGGCCTTCACCATTGTCCTGCATCCAGTCACTTCAGATTCCTTACGACTGCCACGCTTCATATTTTGAATGTATAACTCAACGCCATCAGAATAAAATATGATCTGGAGCACTGCGGAGGCCACCCCCACCCAAATGAGGCTACGATCAGCTGATGTGATGTTCTACTGATTCATTTCACATACATAATAGGCATCATTAATAATCGGCGGTTGCCTAAGTAACCACCTTTCCATCAGACCTCCCACACCGCTTAGATCATCGCGATTTTTTGCAACGTTTGCTTAACACCGCGTCTGTTTTCAGTTTGTTAAGCCGTGGATGCATTAGTTTGTATGTCAGATCAGTCCAATTGACTGCGAATTGCAGTCCTCTTGGGACACTTCAGCCGCTGCAGGCACTCTAAGCCAAATGTTTACTTTCCTTCCATGTGTAGCTTACACTACCACTTTTCAACAAAAAACGGCGTTTTTCACAAAGACGTTCTTTTCAAAAAGTCCAAAAGTATTCACAGTAAGCCACTTCTGACTGGTAAAATATGTTGTTCATTTGCGAGCAAAGAACAAATTAAAAAAACCAGCGTCTTTTGGCATGATTGATGCATAGCTTAGCCCTTGAAATGAATCAACGTAATTATCTTTGCTTTGGGATCAGCAAGGTTATGAAACTGTAAGAGCTTCAAATGATCATCATGTGATGATACTAGAACAAAGGCTGCCACAAATTCTTAGTAGCCATAGACCAAGTCTGATTAATCCATTGGAGACCCCCTCTTTCATGAGTCCAGCAATTAGAGGTCCACTAACCCGGCATTCGCCCATAAATATCGCATCGTTTGGAAGTTAGTCGACTGTGTGGCTGAACATATATGGCAATTTCAATAGAAGAAACCGGTTGGCTTGCCTGAATTTGCCTTTTGGATGATAGTGACTAAAGCACTGCGTACATTATAGTTTTTTGGGTGCATATTGGAGGCAGCGAGCTCGACCATGGATGGTCACCTGTGTGTATCGGTGGACCAGACGCTGATGGCCTGGCTCACAGGATGCTGTCGCCGATACCGGTTTAAAAAGGTGGTATTAACCGCTTCCCGGTGATCGGGATCGTACTAGATGTGCAAGAATGTTCTCGTCGCTTCGTGATATACAGGCGGTTCATTCGCTTACGGCAGCGTCCGCTTCAACGCCTGTCTTCGCTCTAATTGCCGAGAATATCCATTCCCGTCACGTGGATCCGCAAAAACGTCCGAAAGCGACTTGATCCATGCTTGGTGCTCGGGGTGCGCGACCGACTGCACGCTGTGAATCACAATTCTGACGGCATCGTTTCCCGCTATTTCCTCCGTCAAAATGTGGGGGTCTCATGGTGTTGCAACACTGGGCTCATTTTGCAATCAGGATATGGTAACATTCGATGCCTTGCAGTAGTGTGTCACATGTTTCTCAACTTGAAATGTTGCAGCAAAATCACGCTTGGTCAAACGGCTCGTGCTCAAATGCCTTCGATATCCTTACTGCACTGCTTGACAAAAACGGTGCCGGTTGTTTAAACCGCGTGACACTGCGATCAGTGGCTGTGCAGCTGTCAGCTTTTAAAGGCTTAACGATCGGGCCAGACAAAGTTCAAACTTTTCTCCATGTTCATGTAAGACCCGTTTCATTCACGAATTGTTACAAAGCCGCGTGCTGTACTTGGTAACAAGCGCCTGCTATCGGGCCGAATTGACCCTTGGCAAGCCCTCTGGTGGCTTGCACAACGATTTAGGTCTGAGCGTTACGTGGCCGCGCTTCGTGAATAAGCCGGGCGTCTCAAACGGCGCCGTTGGCAAGGATTATCGTGTGAGATCAGCAGCATTTCGCCAGCTAAGTGGAATAGATGGCTCTGATATCTGGGGTGTTCAACGAAGGAGCCAGCCGCTGAGGTTATCTTCTGCCTTTGATCAACAGGAAGGCATGCCTGCAGTGCTCTGTAATAATTCTGCCCGTGGTCAGGGACGGCGGAAGCGGGTACCGGAGGGAGGTCGCCCATCCCCGTAGCTGCTGGTAACATATCATCAACCCTGAAGTCGCATCGAGACAACTGAAGTACAGATCGCATTTCCCCTAATTCGTCAGAACATTTGCCGCCCCTTAGCATTAGCTCGGTATAGATCTCGTGTGGACATGGGGTTACAGCAGAAGTTAATGGGAGTGAATGTCCTAGTTAGGGAAAGTTCTGCTAGAACACAAAATCTGAATTCGTGGCAGCTTCCTCATGTGGAGATCGCATTGATCACACCCCATTTATTTGTCCAGCATCAGTTCCAAATCGTCGGTGCTAGCGCCCTGAAAATTTTGCGAGTTTTCCTAAAAACGTGCCAAAGCCTCTTACAATTTGAGGCCCCTTGATCATCCAGACGAGGCCGCAGTATACGGCTTAGGGAAGAATGTTCCGACTGACCCACGGGCTGTTATCACGAACATGCCACCCACAGTTGTTTGGTTGTGCCCCATGCTGACGTTTGACTGAGCTGAGTAATAAGACGGT